>NC_037689.1:63757043-63842008 GCF_003255815.1 Theropithecus gelada
AAAAAAAAGAAAAAGAAAAAAAAAATATTCTCACACTTGTTGAAATAGTAAGGAAGACATCATTCAAGACTATTGCAGTAGATGCCAAGATAATTGCAATAGGGGTCAAGATAATTGCAATAGGGAAGAGAGATAAGAATCAATTCCAAATACACTAAAGAGAGCTGAGGATGTACATCCAAAGAGCAGAGTGAGAAAATCAGTGGATGAAAAATTGCTAGGAGGAGACATTGAGGTTAGGGGGATTTTTGCTAACCCAACAAGAGGATCCTTGTAGAAGTCAGCAGACCAGGGTGATCAGATATCAATGGAGGAGAGATCCTTGCTAATTAAGCAAGAATTTTTGCTAAAACTGGGAAAGGCAGGCCAAAGACAGGGCCAAAGGAAAGGGCCTAGCTTGAAAGAAGGCTCACAGGAGCCTGTCTACAGTTTAGCCAAGGACAGAGTTGTTGTCATACAGAATATGTCAAAGTATGCATAGAATTTTCAATCACATCTGCTCTGAAGTTGAAACAAACAGGGATAATATGAAATATTGTTTCCCTCAAGAAAACAATATAAAATAGTTTTCCCTCAAAAAATATTGTTTATAAGGGTAAACTAAAAAAACAATGTATTTAATGACACTCGTATTTTGTCCACAACAAACCTATAATAACTTTTGTAAAACTGATGAAAAAAGGTCATCGTTTTTTGTTTGCATTTGACAGGTGTAATGTGTGCAGTTTACTAAAATTTTTTGTTTGAAGGATGTATTTTGACATACTGCATTTCATGAAGTGAGTATGTAAAACCCTTGTGCCCATTTCATGGTTCTATTAGACTGTAGTTATGAAAAATGAAAAAATATAATATTTTAGCAATCCCACATTTCATAAGAAAGAAAAACAAGTCTTATAAAAATTGGAAGCGTATTAAGAGGAGTAAATATAAAGTTTGTATAAGTAAAAATAGAAATGATTCCTTAACACATTGGCATTGTGAGTTTGGGTACACTTGACACTGGACTGTCTCTCTAAAGGGGAAGAGCAATTTTATCAAAGGCCCAAAGCAGAACCAAGGCAGTACATGTATAACTGTGTTCTACTCCCACTGTTGCGAATGTGACTCAGCATCAAAACCACCTATGATGCTTTGTTATGAATGCACATTCTGGACCCCATTATCATTAGATATTGAGCCAATAATTTATTCTACACAGTTCACCAACACAAATTTAGGAAGAGCATCTTAGAACATAGGAAACCATTACATTTTAGAGTGAATAGGCGATAAATTGAAAAGATAGGTGCTTTTGATTTTATAGCAGAACCCCATATTTGGTACGTCAGGTAGAAATTTCTACTCAGAAACTCTATGGAGAAGAGGGGCAGGAGGTTAATGATTTTTCTTCTTTTTGTTTATGCTGTTGTGTTTTTAAATACATTATTTGATACAAACTGATATGTAATATATATGCTAATTTTAACACAATAATATAGCAATCACCTATAAGCCCACTAGAGATCACCACTCTACTAAATCTTGTGTTTTCACTCTTCTGCTGTTTTTATTACAGCTTTCTCACAAATGTATGTAGGCTTAAATAATTAAGTATTTAGATAAGTTCTATAAAAACTTTGCCACATTGCAAATGAAGCATTGTTTTTTTTTTTTTTTTTTTTTTTTTTTTTTGCTCTCAATATTATGCTTTAAAACTTTTCTGTGTTATGTGCAGTAATATTTTATGGTCTGATGTGCAACATTCCACTCTGTGAGGAAACATTAATTCAATTGTGTTTTTTCTGGTTGTTGGACATTTGGGCTATTTACATCCTTTTGCCATTGTTAGCATTACTGCAATAGACATTATGGACATGTATTCCCTTGGATCCCGATACTCTCCAATACTTGATATTATCAGATTGCTTAGTAGTTTGCCAATTACAGGTAAATTACATTTTACTGCGGTCTTAATATAAATTTCTTTGATTACTGAGATTGCTTAAATATGAGCTACTTTTTTATATACTGGATTGTTATTTCTTTTTGATTTATGGCAGTTCTTTAAATAGTCTACATACTAATCTTTCTTTGCATACTAATCTTGTTTTAGTGATTTTTATTGCAAAAACCTTCATCTACCTTGTGGCTTGTCTTTTCACTTCATTATGTTTTTCATTTGTTTGTTTTGTTTCTGATTGTTTTCAACTTTCATTACGGAAAATTCCAAATGTAGAAAAAGTTAACAGAATCGCGTAATGAACCTCCATATACCATCATCCAGATTCAATGATTATCAATATACTAACATTCTTATGCCATCTATGATTCACCCACACCCAATGAATGGCAAAAATAAAAGAAATGTCCAACTGCCCCATAAATTAACGCTATAAAAATACCATATTCCCCCATATGTACTTAACTGGTTTTATTTTTATGTTTGTATATTTGATTGTTTTGTTTTATTTTAGTCTGGGGCACTCCGGTATTGCAGCATCACATTATCACAAATGATTTAAAGATGTTATAGAAAACTTTGAAAATTTTAAAAATGAGATGTATTCTACATTTTTAAAACAGACACTGAAACGGTGATGTTTTAAAAGAAAGTATTTTATCCTCCAATTATTCTAAATATTATAATACAACAAAACACATTAAATAGTGTCCTGTGATTTTTATTGCTAGTGCAGAGAAAAATCATGGGCTTGTGGATTGTGAAAAATAGCCAAAGATTGACTCATTGGAAATTACAAGTTCCAACTTTTCGCATGGTGAAAATTAGAGTATGCAACCTAGATTTATTTTTTTTAAATGTTGTAAACTAATTCTGACTTCTGTTTATAATTAAATGTACATATATATTTATTTTCCTGCTCTTTTTAAGAAATGCAGGCATCAATCCTGTCGTATTAGTATTGAACTGAAATCTATTAGAAAATTTAACGTTCAGTTATATTTTACTCTCGTTACATTGCTAACTAAAGCACCAATTCAGATAATCACGAAATCCGATGCATATGTTTCTTAAAACACTCAATGCTTTTCTTTTAAAAAGTCATTTAGAACAGTAGCACTAAGCTTTAAAAAAATTCCTTTGAACTAACTTTGTGAAGAATGTTATTTCTCTGGGTTCCCAAGAATCCAAAGTACAACTATTAAAAGTAGTAATTATAATAATCATAAAAATAATATGGCCTGTAGCAGTGATGTGTGCCTGTAATCCCAGCACTTTGTGAGGTTGAGGTGAGAGGAACACTTCAGGCCAGGAGTTCAAGACCAGCTTGTGCAACATAGTGAGACTCCCATCTCTACCAAAAACAAAAGAAAAAAAGAATGTGATCATATTAGCTTAAAATAATGGCATAATAGTTGTTATACAAAGAATTTTGATTATAAAGGGTAATTTTGAATAATAATTGATTTGCAAGACCAAGGAGGATGGAGAACGGATATATATCACAGCATTTGGTTTGCTTTGCTTTCAATTTCACACTCAATAAGCAAAGAGCCAACAATATTTGGAAGCTTGTTTTAAGAGTTCTGCATCGGTAAAGCAGAGGCAATGAAAGTACACAGCTAGTCTATCCATCTGCTTATATTTGGAAAATACTATATTAAGTATTTTGAAATTAATTTTATTACAGAGCTGTCCATGAAATTACGAGACTCCATATATTATTGCTGCATTTCTATCTAATATTCAATATTTTATTTTTTAATTTTGATAGAAATAGTCTTGATTTACTGTCATAAGAAATCATTGTTCTTAGTTACCTTAGAGGTGATATAATCTGCTGAAAGGGATCAGCTCTGAGACAAGGAGAACAACACATTTGGATTTTTGCTGTCTCAGAAGACATAAGCAAACCAAACAAAATAACATATATGTTGTTTAGCATTGTTTTTCTCAGACTATATGAACTAGCTTGCAATAGAGTTGTGGGTGTTTTTCTGTTGAATTTCTTTCAGTACTTCATACTTATTTTTAATTTTCACTTCCGTATCACTGAAAGAGCGCCAAGTTAGAAGTCAGAAAATCCATAATGAAGTATCTTTCTTGGTAATTTGGTATATTTGTTTTCTTATATGTAGCAAAATAATATTTTGTAGATCAAATCTAAGAATAATTTTAATGTAAGTTTTTGCTATTGTGTCACTGTATTTGGGCTGCTAGAACAATATACTGTATATTGGATAATTTGTAAATAATAGAAAGGTACTTCTCACAGTTCTGGAGGCTGGAAAGTTCAAGATCAATATACTAGCAGAGTTTTTAGTGAGGGCTTGCTCTCTTCTTCATAGATGGTGTCTTTTGCTGCGTCCTCACGTGGCAAGAGGGCCCCCAGGCTCCCAAGAGCACACGTCCCATTCATGACGGCAGAGTCCTCATGATCTAATCAACTCCCAAAGTCCCTACCTCTTAATATTATTGCAATGAGGATTAACTTTTAATATGTGAATTTTGCAGGGACACACATATTCAGAACATAGCACTATTGTGTGTGTGTGTGTGTATATATATACACACATATACACACACACACATATACACATTATAGTCTTGGAATGTCTCACATAAGCATTAGGCCATTGGGTAGATACCAAGGGAAAAGGATAGTAATGGCGCAAAAAGAAACTGAATTCTAAATAAAATAGGAAAATCTATTCTTTCTTTTCAATCTATTAAGCCAATAGTCTTATCTTGCTTCTACGTTTTGGTTTCAGTTGGAGAAATTCTGAGACTGTAACTACATATGGAAATAGAAGTTGAGAATAAAGCCAGTTTTGGAGACTTAAAGGCAAAATAACGTGTTTTCTGTTTTGTTTTGTTTTTTATCTTGATGACCATAACCATGAAAAAAAAAAATGGGGATTGCGTCAAGGAGTACTTTGAACACATATTTAGCTATTAAGTATTTTCCTCTTATGGAGAAGCTGTCAGATCATATGTTTCTTTTCATTTTCATGTTCTGATAAAAGGAGAAAAGACAATCAGAATTTAAAATGTGCATATTAGATAAAAAAATAAATTGCAAAATTTCCCCTATATGCAGATACTTATCTAATAAGGAAAGTCCATAGAGAATATCTTCAACTGTAGTTATTGATATTAAATGGGCACAAAGAGCTTACTAATCAGTCACATAAGGTACTATAACAAGATTCCACAACATATAGATTTCCCTACACCTATAGTTCAGCAAATAAAATACTAACAAAAACAATACATTAATTGGTTTTTAAAATATTTATAGTATCTTTACTATGCACCAAAGTAATGCATATCAACTCTAAAGTATCTAATGAACTCTAATGAACTCAGATAATTAATAAGGTAGAACAAGATATGCAGAGATATAACTAGTAATCTTTCCATAATTTTACCATTTGACATTTAAAATGGTGTTTGCTGTTTATTTTTCATGTTATATTTACTGTTGCTGGTATTTTTTCTCATTTTCATATTGTTTCTTAAAAACTAAAATTCTAAATGCTGTACGTTATCTCTTTGTCATTATGGATGTAATTAATCCACAGTTGTTGAACATGTAAAGTGTCTCTAACTTTCTATGCTGTGACAAATGCTACAGTAAATAGTTTTGTATACTTCTCTGTAAACACTTCTCTGATTATTTTTTCAGAATATAATCTTAACATTGAATAGTTTGTAAAAAAAAAAAATACATTTTTAAAGCAGTTGCTAAATTTCCTTCCGGAAAGCCTACACAAATATTTTCTTACCAAAACTGTATAAGAGTATCACTTGGTTTCCTTACATCAACCAGCTTTGGCTATTATTATTATGAACAAAACATGATAATTTAGTAATTGAAGGAATTGTGGCTTTTTAAAAAATATATATTTCTTTTGATATTGACATTTTATATAGGAACTATTTTAGTTTCATCACTTGTGAATTATTTGCTTGTGTGCCTCCAAGTATTCACTTCTAAAGAGTTAAATAAGTCACATGCAAAAGAGAAATCTGGTTTTAGCAAACAGTTGAAACATATGGCTCAAGCTAACTCTTCATGGTATTTCATAGATACAAAAGAATTATTCCCTTAACTTTTATTTTATATGTACCAGGAGCTAAAATTCTTCCCTGAGATTACTTTGCAGTGATTTAAGAATTCCGAAAGTGTTGGCATGTAACCTCATCTAATGTGCTTTAACTTTGTATGCCAGGTTAATTGTAGGGGAAAATGCAGTGAATAATCAGCTTAGTGAGAAACTGCGTCACTAAAGTGCATCTTAATGAGAATGCATCACTGTTCCTATTCCTGAACTTGGGTTATGTTACATTTTCCCCATATAAAACAGTATTTTGGTAAGTATCCATACTTGATGCTACCTTAATCTTCATCATTTTATACAAAGCTGTTGAGTTCAAATAAATAGACAATTATTTTAAAGCTGTAAGCAATTTTATCAATGACTCTAATCAATGATAGAAAAACAAAACATGTTTGTAAGAATAACTAGGCTGTTATTGAAATTCAAAGAAACAATTTTAATTCCCAAAATATAAGGAAAATATGCCATATAGGGATGCATATTCACAACAATAATCCTACTTCCCTAGCTACATTTCCAAGTCTCAGACCAGTATAGCCCTTGGTTAGTTACCGTTGCAATGCCATGCTTCTTGTGTTCTTCCTTCCACTTATTATGTTCTCATTTATCCCCAGAAACTCTTTGCATTCTTCAATACCCACTTTGAGTATCATCCTCTCTGTGGAAGCATTTCAAAACTTCCTGTCCCACAACACTAGTGTACATTGTTCCATTCATGGTGATTTGTAAATGTTTCTAAGTGTCTGTTTCTCCAATCTCTTATTAAATTCCTTGAGAAAGACTTTGTATTTACTTTGTACGTCTAGCACCTTGCAGGTTTTGGTGTATTAAAGATGTTCAACAGCAATCTGTGAAATGAATGCATTAACTGATGAATTAATTAAAGAAAAGCTGGGAAGTATTTAAATACATGTATAATTTGAGCTTTCAAAATAAACATTGGACTATATTTTCCCCATTAATATATCAGTTTTTAAAAATTTTATTTCTTATTTTATACAATAATAAGTCTGTGACTTTATCTAACTAGGTGGAGGAAGGCGAAGAGCCAATTATCAGACTAACGAAATTAGAAAGAGCCATTTTTCACATAACAATTTTTCTAATATTTCATTATTCCTTAAGAATGAAAAATATTATATTTAATTGGCATTTTTAGTCTCTGCCATTTGATTTTAAGTTTCTTTTAGCAGCTTTGAAAGTACTGCTTGATACTCTTTTCCCATTCTCTGATACAACGCAATTCAATCTCCATTTACTGAATTTGTATTCCAAGTATTTCACCAGCACTGGGAGTGGGGACAATGATGTAAGGCACAGTCTGCACTCTCAAGATATTTATAATCTATTGGAGGAAATATATATATATACACACACACACACACACACAGCAATTTTGCAATTTTATGGTGTAGTTAATACCATGAATAGACTGTCAACATATATGTGGGAAACAGATTGATAATTTTACCTGGAGCTTTCAATGAAGAGCATATAATACAAGAAAGCATTAAATGAAAGTAATATCTCAAAGAAAGAGAGCAGAGGAAAGAAAGAACAAGGGGAACTATAGCATGAATTTGTGACATTGATGATCTACAACTATAATCTTTTAAAATGTTATATTAGAAATAGAGAGGAGTGAGAATTATAATAAATTAGTGTGGCTTTTGAATTCCATGTAACTGAGTTAAGACTTTACATTCACGAGCCAGCAAATATTTCTAAGCACAGAAATTAGAGAAACTGTTTTATGCTTAAGAAAGTCAACTCTGACAACAGTGTGAGTAGAGCAAATAGACTTCAGCATTTGGAACTCTGAAGAATTAAGAAGCTGTGGCAATAGAAGTGATCCATAATTACCTAGACATGAGGGAGGTAGAACTGATAGAATCTGGTGAACACTTGGATAGTAGGATGCAGTCAGATTTCTAGACTCAGCAATTCAAATGAATGACAAGTATCTTTAACCATAAGAATACACAATACGTTTTTACAAAAACATATTCAAAGTGAAAATGGTATTAAAGAATGCATTTCATGATGCAACAGCCATGCAGAAACTTATGCCTTTTACTTATACCTGTTTAAAAGCCACAGAATGGGTGAATATACCTATAAAGTTCACATGAAAAATTTGTGGTAAAGTGCCTTTGAGACTTTCCTTATCATTGTGATCTTTTCTTTTGTAGAAAGCTCGTCTCTCTTGTCTTTTCTTGGCTAATATTTTAAAGTTCTAGATACCACATCTAAACAACTCAACCCATTTACCAAATGCAGGATTCCCTGTTTTCTCACTTTCCCTCAAAATTGATCTCACTCCAATGCTGCCTCCTATGTGAAGAAACTAGATCTTTCATATATGGCTGGTAGAATTGTAAAATGTCACAGCCACTCTGGACATTTGTATGGTGGTTTCTTGTACAACTAAACATTTACTTAGCATATGGTCCAGCAATCACATTCTTGAAAAATGTATCCTAGAGAAATGATAACTTATGTCTACACAGAACCTGTTCATAGCAGCTTCATTTATAGTACCCCAAAACTGGGAAAAATTCAGATGTTCTTCTAAATTAGACTGCATTGCTAAACAAACCATAGAATGATAGTATATCCAAAACACAGAATAGTAGTCAATAATATAAATGATTAGATTATTGATGTATGCAAAACTTTGATGAATCTTCAAAGAATTGCAATGAGTAAAAAAAGCAAATTTTGAAAGATTACATAATATATGTGCTTTGGACTGAATGTTTATGCCCCTCCCCAAAAGTATATGTTGAAACCCTAAACCTAAATGTGATGAGATTTCAAGGTGAGGCCTTTGGGACCTAATTAGGTCATGAGGGTGGAACTCTCATGATTAAATTAGCACCCCTATAAAAAGAGAATGATATTTGAAGTATTTCTCTCTAGCCAGAAAGAAGGCCCTCACCAGAACCTGATCAGGCTGGCATACTGATCTCAAACTTCCAGGCTCCAGTACCATGAGAAATAAATGTTTGCTCTTTAAGTCACCCAGACTATACTAATTTATTAAAGCCCCTCCAACTGACTAAGGCAATATAATTCTATGCATAAACCATTTGTTAAATGACAAAATTGTGAACATGGAAAACAAATTACTGACTGTCAGGGCTAAGGGACAATGGTAAGCAGGGAGGAATGTGTGACTTCAAAGAGGAGCACAAGATAGACCTTTGTGGTAGTGGAATATTTCCGTGTCTTTTTTGCATTGATGGTGACTTGTTATACATGTGAGGAAATGGCATAGAACTATACAAATTCCTTGTACCAACGTCAATATTCAGGTTTTGATTGTGTGCTATAATGATGTAAGATATAATCAT
The DNA here is from genome assembly GCF_003255815.1 of Theropithecus gelada. NCBI lineage: Eukaryota > Metazoa > Chordata > Mammalia > Primates > Cercopithecidae > Theropithecus > Theropithecus gelada. Next base: position 63,766,466 of record NC_037689.1, read on the forward strand.
TGGAGGAAACCAAGTAAAGGGTATGATATGGTTTGGCTGTGTCCCCACCCGCATCTGATCTTGAATTGTAGCTCTCATAATCCCCATGTGTTGTGGGAGTGACCTGGTGGAAGGTAATTGAATCAAGGGGGGAGGTTTCTCCCATGCTATTCTCATAATAGTAAAAAAGTGTCACTAGATCTCATGGTTTTAAAAAAGGCAGTTCCCCTGCACATGCTCTCTTGCCTGATGCCATTAAGATGTGACTTCGCTCTTCCTTTGCCTTCCACCATGATTGTGAGGCCTCCCTAGTCATGCTCAATTGTGAAGCAATTAAACCTCTTTCCTTTATAAATTACCTGGTCTCAGGTAAGTCTTTATTAGCAGCATGAGAACGGACTACTCCAGGGTACATAAGACCTCTCATCTTTGCAATTAATTAAATAATTGTTTAATAATAACAGGTTAAAAATGAAGTCTTTGTTAAGACTATTCCCCCCCCCCCCCGCCAGAATTGGCTCTGTGAGCATACAATCTGTGTATTTATCATCAGCACCCTGAGCTTTTCTAACTGTTGAGCTGTTGCAGTGTTGAAACTCTTAATAAAATTTTAGCAAGAGACCCCACATTTTCGTTTTGCACTGGGCTCTGCAAATTATGTATCTGGTCTTGGTTGCCCTAGTTAATTGTTTAAGACAGTATCAAACTTTATTTTCTGGTGACTCTTAGGAAACTTTACTCATTATCAGGTATAATTTTAAATTTTAGTCATCATTCAAGACTGAAAATTTTCCTTTTGTTCTCCTTCACCACAAATATCAAAATGAAAGGTGCCATTCTGAGGAAGCGGCCAAATACTTTAGAGACAACACTAACATCTTGCAGCTCAAAATAAAAGGGATAATCTGATTTTTACTTAATTAAACACAAGCCAGATGATAAATATACAGACGCAACTTTAAGGGTATCTTCTCAACATATGTTAATTTTCAGATGAATAAAAACAGCATATGTAAAGAACACTTTGATCCATTCTTTTTCTTTTAATCTTAATTTTGTTCACAATGATTCTTCATACAACTCAGAATACTTATCCTTTTGATTATAAACTTCCCATCCTTTTAAGTTAGATAAAGGATACTTGCTTGCTCCACCTACAAGAATCATTTCAAGTGATTTATTATAGTAATAACAATAAGAAAAACAAATTAAGTCAGGATAGCACTTAAGGTACTTGCTAAATGCAAGTCTCCTAGATATTTGAATTGTTCATTCGGAGAATAGTAACTTTATCTGCATATAATCCACATTTCAAAATCAGAAGAGTAGTTTATTTGGAAATTTACGTTGTTCCTCCTGTAGCTTTCCTGTTCCAATACCAGAAGCAGAAGGGGGCTATCACTTGCCCTCTACTAGTTTTAAAGAGAAGAGATAAGGCCAAGAATGACATCTGGCTGACTTCACTTCTCCTTGCCCTGACCCCCAAAACTAAGTATGTGTAAACGACTCTTGTAATACTTCTGCCTTCGCTTAATATCCCAAACTCTATTTTTCTTTTTTGTAAATTCTACTTCTTGCCTCCTTGTGGTTAAGTTCATTATCAACACCATCTACCTTAAAATTAAGGTAATCAGAGCTATATTTTTCTACTTTGATGCTTAAAACTTTGCTTTCTTCACCTATATCTTACATTCACGCTGTTTATTTCACTTTAAAATAATATTAACTAAATATTTATTTATTTTGCTCTTTCAATTTTTTTTTATTTCAATAGCTTTTGTGGTACAAGTGTTTTTGATTATATGGATGAATTAGACAGTGATGAATGCTGAGATTTCAGTGTACCCATCACCTGAATAGTGTACTATGTAGCCAATATGTAGTTTTTTATCCCACACCTCCCCTTTACCCTCCCACTTCCAAATCTCCAAAGTCTGTTATATCACTCTGTATGCTTTTATGTACTCATAATTTAGCTCCCGCTTATAAATGGGAACATGTTTTATGGCTTCCCATTGCTAAGGTACTTTACTTAGAATAATGTCCTCCAGATCCATCCAAGTTTCTGAAAAATACATTATTTTATTCCTTTTTATTTCTGAGTAGCATTTCATGGTGTATATATACCACATTTTGTTTGTTTGTTTTTGTTTTGTTTTGTTTTAATTTTTTTTTATTATTATTATACTTTAAGTTCTAGGGTACATGTGCACAATGTGCAAGTTTGTTATATATGTATACATGTGCCATGTTGGTGTGCTGTACCCATTAACTCGTCATTTACATTAGGTATATATCCTAATGCTATCCCTCCCCCCTCCCCACTACCCACAATAGGCCCCAGTGTATGATGTTCCACTTCCTGTGTCCAAGTGATCTCATTGTTTAGTTCTCACTTGTGAGTGAGAACATGCAGTATTTGGTTTTCTGTTCTTGTGATAGTTTGCTGAGAATGATGGTTTCCAGCTGCATCCATGTCTCTACAAAGGACACAAACTCATCCTTTTTTATGGCTGCATAGTATTCCATGGTGTATATGTGCCACATTTTCTTAAACCAGTCTGCCACTGATGGACATTTGGGTTGATTCCAAGTCTTTGCTATTGTGAATAGTGCCGCAATAAACATACGTGTGCATGTGTCTTTATAGCAGCATGACTTATAATCCTTTGGGTATATACACAGTAATGGGATGGCTGGGTCAAATGGTATTTCTAGTTCTAGATGCTTGAGGAATCGCCACACTGTTTTCCACAATGGTTGAACTAGTTTACAATCCCACCAACAGTGTAAAAGTATTCCTATTTCTCCACATCCTCTCCAGTACCTGTTGTTTCCTGACTTTTTAATGATTGCCATTCTAACTGGTGTGAGATGGTATCTCATTGTGGTTTTGATTTGCATTTCTCTGATGACCAGTGATCATGAGCATTTTTTCATGTGTCTGTTGGCTGTATGAATGTCTTCTTTTGAGAAGTGTCCGTTCATATCCTTTGCCCAGTTTTTGATGGAGTTGTTTGCTTTTTTCTTGAAAATTTGTTTGAGTTCTTTGTAGGTTCTGGATATTAGCCCTTTGTCAGATGATTAGATTGCAAAGATTTTCTCCCATTCTGTAGGTTGCCTGTTCACTCTGATGGTAGTTTCTTTTGCTGTGCAGAAGCTCTTTAGTTTAATTAGATCCCATTTGTCAATTTTGGCTTTTGTTGCCATTGCTTTTGATGTTTTAGACATGAAGTCCTTGCCCATGCCTATGTCCTGAATGGTATTACCTAGGTTTTCTTCTAGGGTTTTACGGTTTTAGGTCTAACATTTAAGTCTCTAATCCATCTTGAACTCAGGTTGTAAGAAGGTCCACTGTTCTCTGTGCAGTTTTAGCAAAAAGGTGTGGTCCATTTATGGGGCTGAGTTTGCTGGCTTTATGCCTACCAAGGCTGTATTTGTAATGGCGGTTAGTTGGGGTTCAGGGGTGGGGTGGTTGGTCATGGACTACACTTCTGTGTGCTGGCAAGGCAAGTAAAGCAAAACCTTCCCATACAGACACACACCTGCAGGGAGATGCTGTTGACTTTGGGGAAGCTGCAGTATCAGGAGGGCATATGTGGGGTGGTTCGTGGATGTAGAGGCCACCTCGCTGAAGCTCTCTATTGGTCAGGCACAATCCACTGTTGCAGAAGCTATGGTGTGTGCCCCTGGGTCACCCAAGACTTCCCTGTTAAGCAGGCATGGTAAGGCAGTAGCCCTAGGAGAGGCCAGCAGACCAAGGAGTGCTCAGATTGGGCCAGCCCCATCTTATGTGCAAGACTGCCCTGCAGAGACAAGGTCTGACAGTTCCCCTAGAACTAACATCTCTTATGGGAGCAAGTCAAGCCTAGAGTGATGGCCATCTCTGATTATGCTCCACTAGAGATGCTACCACACCAAACCCTGTGGGCTTCACGTCAGCTAGCTTGCTGCCCCACCACTTAACTGAGCAGCTTTCCCTGCCACCTTATGTGTCTGTTGTGGTCAAGGGGTCCCCTTCTTTTGGGGTTCCAAAGTTCTGTTTTGAGAGTGGGTTGCTTCTTGCCAGTTAAACTCCCCCATACTGCTGGAGTTGTTATGGTTAAAAAATGAGTCCTAGTGCACAGTAACCAATGAGGGGTTCCCAGGTTTCTTCCCCTTCAGCCTAGCTTCTGTGTCTTTCCTCTGCCCACTCTCAGCACCTTCTCTCTAAATATCTTTTAAAAGCATGCCAGCAGTCTCAGTCCCTCCATGGGAGCTGTTCCACTTCTGTGTATCTAGTCAATTATCTTACTCTTCCCTAGCAATTGTTTTATGAATCTGGGAGCTTCAATGTTAGGTATATATATACTTAGAATTGTAATGTCTTCTTGTTGGATTAATCCTTTTATCATTATATAATGACTCCCTTTGTCTTTTATTACTGCTGTTGCTTTAAAATCTGTTTTATCTGATACAAGAATAACTACTACTGCCTGTTTTTGGTTTTTAGTTTTATTTGCATGGAATATCTTCCAACCCTTTACCTTGAGTTTATATGAATTCTTACATTTCAGGTATGTTGAAGACAGCAGATATTTGGTTTTGATTATTTTATCCATTCTGCCAATCTGTATCATTTAAGTGGAGGAATTGCCTTATTCATTATATTAATTGTTACCTAGTGATATGGTTAGGCTTTGTGTTCCCACACATATCTCATTTTGAGTTATAATCCCCATAATCCCCAAATGTCAGGGGAGAGGTGAGGTGGAAGTAATTGAATCATGGAGTAGCTTCCCCCATTCTGTTCTTGTAATACCAAGTGAGCTCTCATGGATAGCTGATGGTTTTCTAAGGGGCTCTTCCCTTTTTGCTCAGCATGTCTCCTTTCTTCTGCCTTGTAAAATAGATGTCTTGCTTCCTCTTTGCGTTTTGTCTTGATTGTAAGTTTTCTGAGGCCTCTCCAGTCATGATGAACACTGGTCAATTAAATCTATTTTTTTTTAATAAATTACCCAGTCTCAGGCAGTTGTTTATAGCAGTGTGAACATGGACAGTAAATTGATACTACAGGAAGTAGGGTGCTGCTATAAAAATACACAAAAATGTGGAATTAACTTTGGAACTGAGTAACAGGCAGAGGATGGAGCAGCTTGGAGGGCTTAGAAAAAGACAGGAAGATGTGGGAAGGTTTGGAACTTTCTAGAGTCTTATTGAATGGTTTTGACCAAAATACTGATAGTGATATGAACATTGAAGCCCAGGCTGAGGTGGTTTTGGGTGAAGAACAGGTAACTCTTGCTATGCTTTAGCAATGAGACTGGTGGTATTTTGTTCCCAGCCTTGATATCTGTGGAACTTTGAACTTGATAGAAATAATCTGAAATAGGAACTTATGTTTAAAAGGGAAGCAGAGCATAAAAGATTGAAAAATTTGCAGCCTGACAATGCAGTCAAAAACAAAAGCACATTTTCTGGGAAGAAATTCAGGCCTGGCACATAAATATGCATAAGTAAAAAGGAGCCAAGTGTTAGTCACCAAGATGATGGGAAAATGTTTCCAGGACATGTGAGACACCTTCGTTGCAGCCCCTCCCATCACAGTCCCAGAGATCTAGAAGGAAAAAAATGGCATTCTCGGCTGGGTCCAGGGCCCCCATGTAGTGCACAGTTTCAGAAATTGGTCCCCTGTGTCCAGGCACTTCAGCTGTGGCTAAAAGGAACCAAAGTACAGCTCAGGTTGTTGCTTCAGAGGGTGCAAGCCCCAAGCCTTGACAGCTTCCACGTGGTGTTGGACCTGTGGGTGTGCATAGGTCAAGAATTGAGATTTGGGAACCTCTTCCTAGATTTCAGAGTGTGTATGGAAAAGCCTGGATATCCGGGAAGAAGTCTGGTGCAGAGGTGGAGTCCTCATGCAGAACCTTTGCTAGTGCATTGTAGAAGGGAAATGTGGGGTCAGAACCTACACACAGAGTCCCCTCTAGGGCACTGCTTAGTAGAGCTGTGAGAAGAGGGCCACCATCCTCTAGACCCCAGACTGGTAAATCTACCGACAGCTTGCACAGTGTGCCTGGAAAAGTCACAGACACTCAATGCCAGCCCATGAGAGAAGCAGGGATGGCGGCTGTACTCTGCAAAGCCACAGGGTCAGAGCTGCTCAAGACTATTGGAGCCCACCTCTTGCATCAGTGTAACCTGGATGTGAAACATGGAGTCAAAGAAGATCATTTCACAGCTTTAATATTTGACTCCCCTGCTGGATTTTGGTCCATGGGGCCTGTAGCCCCTTTGTTTTGGCCAATTTCTCCACTTGGAATGACTGTATTTACTCAATGCCTGTACCTCCACTGTATCTAGGAAGTAACTAACTTTCTTTTGATTTTACAGGCTCATAGGCAGAAGGGACTTGCTTTGTCTTAGATGAGACTTTGGACTTGGAATTTTGTGTCAATACTGAAATTAATGAAGACGTTGGAAAGGCATGGTTGGTTTTGAACATGAAAGGGCATGAGATTTGGGAGGGGCCAGGGACAGAATGATATGGTTAGGCTTTGTGTCCCCATCCAAATCTCATCATGAATTATAATCTCCATAATCCCCAAATGTCAAGGTAGAGACCAGGTGGAGGTTAATTGGCTCATTGGGGCAGTTTCTCACATGCTGTTCTCATGATAGTGAGTGAGTTCTCATGAGATCTGATGGTTTTACAAGGGGCTCTTCCCCCTTCACTCAGCACTTCTTCTTCCTACCACCTTGTGAAGATGGTGCCTTGCTCCCTCTTCAACTTCTCCATGATTGTAAGTTTACTACAGCTTCCCCAGCTGTGCTGAACTATGAGTCAATTAAATTTCTTTCCCTTATAAATTACCCAGTTTTGAGCAGTTCTTTATAGCAGTATGAAATCAGACTAATACACCTAGATACTTGGTATTTGTTGTTTTGTTATTGTATTATAGGCTTTTTCAGTTTTATGCTTTCAAGAAGTTTTATTTTGGTACATACCAAGCTTTTGTTTCAAGGTTTAGGACTTATTTTAATATTTCTTGTACTACTGGTCTGATAGTAACAAATTTCCTCAGCATTTGTTTGACTTGAAATGGTTTTGTTTCTACTTCATTTATGGAACTTAGTGTTGCTGGATACAAGATTATTGGCTGACAGTTATTCTGTTTAAAGAAGCTAAAGATAGAACCCCAGTTTCTTCTGGCTTATAAAGTTTCTGTTGAGAAGGTCTGCTGTTAGTCTGATGGGTTTTCCTTTATAGGTTACCTGATGCTTTTGTCTCACTACTCTTGGAATTCTTTCTTTCATGCTGATTTTAGATGGCCTCATGAATAAATGCCTTGGTGATGACCATTTTGCAATAAATCTCCCAGGAGTTCTTTGAGCTTCTTCTATTTGAATACCAGTCTCCAGCAAAGCCATGGAAGTTTTTCTCAATCATTACCTCAAAAAATGTTTTTCACAGTTTTAGCTTTCCTTTCTCCCTTAGGAACACCAAATATTCTTAGGTTTGGTCATTTTAGATAATTCTGTAATTATGGAGAATTTGTTTATTTCTTTTTATTCTTATTTCTTTTGTTTTTCTCTGATTGGATTAATTCATAAGCCTTGTCTTCAAGCTCTGAAAGTCATTCTTCTACTTGTTCTAGTCTATTGTTGAAACTTCTTTCCACTGTCTTTTGTAATTCCCTAAGTATGTCTTACATTTCTAGAACTTCTGATTGATTTTCCTTAAGATATCAATATCTTTAGAAATCTTTTTATTCACACCTGAATTGTTTTTATGTTTGTTTTTTTGTTTTACTTTCTTTATGTTTGCTTTTACCTTTCTATGGTGTCTTGTTGTGTAGCTTAATAATCAACCTTTGAATTCTTTATCTGGTATTTCAAATATTTCATCTTTATTTGAATCCATTGCCAGAGGGCTAGTGTGATTTTTGGAGGGTGTTATAGAATCCTCTTTTGTCATATTACCAGAATTATTTTTCTGGTTCCTTCTGATTTGGATAGATTATTCCTTCTATTTTTTTTAATTTTATTTTTGATTTCACTGTGTTTATTTCAAAATTTCCCTTTTTCCCCTTAAGCATATGATTTTAATGTTTATAGTTTATTGTAGTATAATTAAGGTCTTGATGCTTTCAAGGTGAAGGTTTTATATGAGTTCATGGTTATAGAGAGTCTTTATATGATTGCTTTCTCAGCCGCTGGTTGTAGTGGAAACATGCTTGGTGTGTGAGAAGTTCAGTCTTCTATAGAGTTGGAGTGGCCGAGATCTCTTGAAGCTCATTCCCTATGGCTTGCACTTTTATTTATTTATTTTTTTCTCCAGTATTTTATTTACTAGGTTGAATATTTTATTTACTGGGTTGAAGAGTCCCAAGTAATTTATTTACCGAGCCAGACTACCACGAATGCTGTTTATTTATTTATTTATTTTTCCTGAGTATTTTTTTTACTGGGTTGAATCAATCAGGTTTCTGGCCAGTATGGGAGGTGTCTTTAGGTAAAAACTGGCTATGGCTAAAGCAGGTTGGTGAATGCAATACCCAACAGTGGGAGAGGTCCTGGCCTTGACAGAGATGACTAGGGGAGCTCTCACTGAGTCACTCTGAGGTCTTAGAGGAAAGGACTGGAGCCATATCAACTCCCCTGCCAGGCCAGCAGGAAAGCAATCCACCTCCCACACACACTCTTGACCCAGTATTCTGTGTATTCAGAGCAGATAGGCATCTCTTTTATTATGCAGGAATGTTGATGCTCCAAGTAGAGATGAATGGTGATTCTACATCTCCTGCAAGCCTGCACCTGGAGGGTGCCCCTCCTGTGTGAAAGTAATTATCCTGAAGTGTTTCAGAAAAGCTGTCTATATTTGCACCTATGCCACACTACTGAGGGAAAAGCCCCAGTTATATCTTCAGTGGTGGAAAAGAGGAGAAATATTTCCTCTTCTCCAAGACCCTTCTCGAGCACCAGGGCTTCCTGACTGTTGGAGTAGAACTGCAGACTTTCCCTGCTGAGCCCAGTACTGCAACTGTGCCTCTGCTGAAAAAAACTTTCCACCAGTGCAAAAACATGGGACTGAAGGCCTGCTATCCAGATAATTTTGTCCCATAGAGTGTTACCTTTATGTGACGTACTATCCCTTCCCCTGGTAGTAGGAGTCCCTGAGAGCCAGACTGTGAATACTGTTGCTCCTCTGGGCTTAGCTGCCTAATGGGTCTGCCACACTCCAAGCCGGTGTTGGGAAATGCCTGCAAGGGATTCAGAGATGTGACCTCTCCCGAAGTCTCCCAGTAGCAAGTACCAGCACCAGTTCTGATGCAGGTGGCAGGGGAGTAATGTAGACTCGTTGAGATTCCTTGGCTATAGATAGCCTTAGTGTGTTGACTTTCTCAAATGCCAATTGTAGTATAAATAAACTGGTCATGTAGACAGTATCAGGACCTCCTGGTTAGTCATGTTGATTCAGGCAATGGTGATAGTTGATATCATGTACAAATTTTCTCCTTCCGGGGTGCAGTGTTATCTACCTGAAGGTGCTGTAACGGACTGTGTTGGTTGGCCTCCAGCTAGGAGGTCGTGCTTGCAAAGAGCGTCAGCTGCAGTGGTAGTGTTGAGATTCGTTTGCCTTATGTTACCCAAAGCAGGTACTCTGGTTTCTCAGGTGATAGGTGAGGCCATAAAGCTCCCCAAAGTTCCTGTCCTTTGTGTTAGGCTATCAGTGTGGGTAGAGGAGCAAAATCAGGTGGGGACTGGGTCAGAGAGATCCATGCTCTGATCCTCCACATGTGGGGCAATCTGCAGCCACTGTGGGAGTTGGGGGACAGTTACCTCACCATTGATGTAATGTTCCAGAGTGGAGAAAAGCTGCCTTTACTGCACAGAAGAGCTTGTGCAAGAAGTGGGGCATAGCAGGCATCAGAAAGCCCTACCCAGATCCCATGCACTTGGCAAGGTAGGTCTCATACCTGTAGATTTCCGCTAACAGCAGTGAGCTAAATTCCAGGACATCTGTATTCAGAAGAAAGACTGCCACAGACCAGAAGTCTCCCTGGGAAATAGCTGTTTCACAAAATTCAGGTAGGAGCTTCTTTCAACTTGCAAATGTTGCCTTAGTTAATTGGGAGACTTCCACAAGGTCCTACGCAAGGCTCTTCCCATTCCTCACTGCTCCCTAAATCAGTACCAGCTCTGTTCAGGCTTTTTCTGTGGCCTGGATTTCCAGGTTCCCTGGTGGAAATGTATATCCTGAAAGCACTCTCTTTCCCTCTCACATTCTGGGAACTTACAGTTTTTTGCCTGCCTCATGGTGTAGGCTGCAGCATGCAGCTTCTTTCAGAGAATTGGTGGATTTCGGTTTTCCTGTTGTTTCTGCATTTCTTCTTGGAAATAGAGTTCACAGTGTGAATAACTATACATTATTTTGTCTTTCCAAGTGGGAGAGTCTTGCTAACACTGACTCCGATTTGCTATCTTGGAAAAAAGAATAAAATACAATAAAATAATAACAGTAATGAAAACATATGTAAACTTGCCTTGTGATTAGGATGATCAATTTTTGTGATAATTGTAAGAGAAATAATTTATTATACATAAAACTAATATATAAACTTGCTCAGCAGCTTGTGGGAATGAATGCCTTTTATAATAAATTTTATCCATTTGAAATATTTGTGCCATTTTAAGTATGAACTGATGCATGTAAGTATTGCTAATATAGAGAAAGCTATTTTAAATGATGATATAAATGCTTCATGGTGATTTAAATTTTTACATGTATATGTAACTGAATGGGGGACATTTTGCCATTTCTGTTATAATCCAATGTTTTTACTGATTTCCTGAAAAACTAATGTCTCAGAAATAGCACACTAAAATATATTTCTGATATTAGCACTTTCTAAAACAGAACAGAAAATTTTCAAAGCACATGATATATCTTCATGTGCTCAATCAGCATTTGAATTTGTTAAAAGTAATTAGGTAGGTAAAATTTCCTTTGAAAACCTAGCATTTTTCTATTTGAAAGAAACACGTTTAAAAAGTTGAAAGGCTCTTTCCATAAAAATCAAAGAAACAAACAAAAGACCCTGTCTAAATGTTCAAATGCAACAAAGGGTAACCTTCTCTGGAGTGAGACCTGCTTTACTGTTGCCATTGAGATTGTGCTCAGAAGGATTTGGTTGGAGATGGAATTTACATCTAGAAATTGTGTCTGCTGATAATCTTGAATAATTTTATTGGCTTGCTTCTCTTGGGAAAGATAAATCCTCCAGTTGGCTACTTACGATACAGCTAAATTTGAACTTTTCCAGAGAATCTCTTTAATAAAGACATGAACTAATTACCGTGGAAATTAGGCTGAAGTAAAAATTCTACATGTGTAATGAAGAAGGATTTAGTAATTATTTTTATCCTCATGTTTAATAACATATCAGGGCAGAGTATTATGAATCTCAATGTTACAGTATGATGTGTCATAGGAAATAACTTTTTAAAAATTATGATGTTTAAAAAAAATTCTATCAGTGATAGTTTCTTTTCCTGATCCGACACTGTATGTTTTTTAAAAAAAATCTATGACTGCCTCTGATTAAGATGCAAGTATACTCTATACTTGTATCTTTTCGGACAGTGAAAAGCAAAATATTGCTCTGCAAGGTGTCTGGGATTCAAAACTATGCCACAAAATTGATCAACCAAAAAATAAAAAATGCAATTGTTTTCAACATTAACATAAGGATTATATTGTTAGAACCATTAGCAAAATTTTGAAAGAATTTAATTCAGTAGCATATAATAAACCAGGGTATGGATGTAAGTGTACGTCTCAGTAATCTTAACCTTTCCTCATACCCAATAATGTACAGGTTTGTTGCAAAACATTAATTACTTTTTCATTGAAATTCAGACTGCATCCATGTCTAATGTAGGATATTTGTCAGTCTGGCCTAGAAAGGCAGCATATAAAGTAGAAAACATGATCTAACCAGATATTTTGAAAAAATAAGACAAATACATCAAAGTCAGATCATTTAGTCATGAAATAAGTATCTATGTTTAAATACATCATGAAATTAATCTACATGACTTGATTTTCACACCAAAAAAAGGCAGTTGAGGAAAATAAGCTCAAGTATAATAGTTATAAGATCAGTGACTCTGAGTTATTAATTCATATTAAGCCCATGGCTCTGGAAATTATTGTATCTGGACTATTTTGTGATGATATTAACTTTTGTCCTGTTTAGCTTTCTGCAAGGAAGGTGGAGCATCAACAGCAAAACATAGAGAAACAAGCTTCCCTTTGTAAAATCTGCGGTGTCTCTCTTTCTAAAATATAGTATATAATTCCTTTTCATTTTTACTCTTGTTTCCTCAATAAAATAATCATATTAGAGCTGAAAAGCCTTCCAGAAGAGTGATAAAAAGGATGAAATATTGGCTGGGTGCAGTGGCTCATGCCCGTAATCCTAGTATTTTGAGAGGCCAAGGCTGGCAGATTGCATGAGCCCAGGAGTTTGAGAACAGCCTGGGCAACATAGTGAAACCCCATTTCTATAAATAAATACCAAAACTTAGCCGGATGTCGTGGCGCACGCCCCTAGTCCCAGCTACTTGGAAGGCTGAGGTGGGAAAATCACTTGATCCTGGGTGGCAGATATTCCTATTCTGAAGTAACTAATTTTAAGACAAATGAGAAGGATGAAATTGCTGGCAAATAATTTGCCATGAATATACTAACTGATTTTCCCCAAAGAGTGAAACAGGATGAAAGTACCAATAAATTTCAACAGAAAATTCACAAATGGTAAATGTATAGTAAATTGTTAGGAAAACTTAATTAGTTTATAAGATAAAAACCTTTATCTTATTCTTATAAAAAATGAAATATCATTGTTAATTTATTTTCAAAATTTAGAAAAGCATATTGAAATAAAATATCAATATGATTTGATTTTGACACCAAAAAAGGCAAGTGAGGAAAATAAGCTCAAGTATAATTAGTTACAACATGATTGAGTTATTAATTCGTATCAAGCACAGGGCTCTGAAAATTATTGTATCTAGACTATTTTGTGATGATATTAACTTTTGTCCTGTTTGTCATTCTCCAAAAAAACACATTATGCATGTTTTATGCTGTATTTTTCTAGTTTATTTATTTTATGCTTTGTTTCATTTATCAAGCAAATATTTATGGAGTGTTTACCATGTGCCAGACACTAAGATACAATGTTGAGCGAAAACAGTTTGATTCCTGCTCTCAGGGAACTTGTAGGTTAATGGCAGTGACTGGTATTAATCAAATAATTAAAGCAACAAATTAATGAGTTTCAACTAGATTGAACATAGGAAAACCAGGCACAAGTCTATGGCTATAACCTTAGTTAGAAAAGGGCTTAGTTTGTGTTGATAGTAGACATGCAGAGAGGTGGAAGAATTTGTGAGCTTTGTGGTCAGTAATATTTCTTTGCATAGTTCATTAACTATGAATGTATAATGCATTAAGAATTGGGATCATTGTTATTATAATTATACATATATTATACAATGGTTTAAGATTTTAAGGAAATTTCCCCCTTCTGGAAGCTTTGTGTAATTACCCTAATGTAACCAGGCTTACAGTAATAAGAGTGTTTTAAAATGTATGTAGAATAAAAATCATAATTCCCTGTGAATTTATATACCTAGTAATAACCTAATTTTTAAATTAGCACTAATTTAGAAAGTGTTTCATAAAGTTACTCTCCCAAATGCATCTTAGTGTGCCTAGTTGCAAAACATCATCAATTTGAAAAATTTGGCAATTAGAAATCAAGATGAACAATTAACAAACATGTTATATAACATTCGTTCCCAATTCACAATGCATTCCAACTTGTGAAATATTTCATAAAATGAATAATATTTTTGAGTTAAAAACCCCACACTTTTTTAATGAAATATTTTTCCTCTTCATTCTTGTTTCTTTGAAATAAAACATCAAATATTTTTCAAGATAATTTTTCACTAAAAATCAAACATTTCCTGACATTTATATGACCTTTATCAAAAAATTATAACTCAGAAGTCATTGAAAAGTACAATATGTATATATTACAAAGATGTATTTTAAACAAAATGTTACCACAATAAAATGTATTGCTGTTTGAACTTTGAATTTTCAAACTTTTTTCAATAAACTTGAGAAACAAATATACTAAAGAGATTAAAATTCTTGAAGTCTTTTACAAATATTATTTATCTATAGTGCTCTCATTTCAACAAGGATCTAGTTAATTTTACTATTATCAGAGTGATTTTAGAAAATGACAGCAATTTTTTCTCATTTTGATATTATATGAAAAATGTCTCTTAAAATATATCATGGTAAAAATTATTAATCATGTCATTTATCTTATAGTTAATGTAATGAACAATGTCATTAGATTTTCTACCATAAAAAAATTCATCCCAGGTATTAAAGTATCTTTTATTGTTATTTTATGTATATTTTGAGATAGGGTCTCTCTCTTCTCTTTCACTTGAGCTGGAGTGCAGTGGTGTAATAATGGCAATCAAATCAATCTCTGGAGATTCAGTATCCTGAGTAGTTGGCACTACAAGTTTGTGTCACACTATGCCCAGCTAATAATTTAAAAAATTTGTAGAGACTGTGTCTCACTATGTTGCTCAAGGTGGTAAAGTATCTTTTGAATTAGAATCTATACAAGGTCAAGTGTTATGTAGTATTTGATTAATCTTGCCCTTCTCAATCCAAAATACAAGCATATTTTAATTTCTGAATTGTATATAAGGCAACAGAGATAGTGTTATAACAGGTAGAGACTGACATTTGCCTCCTTTGAGAGAAGTTTAAATTATAAATCAGTATTTTATCACTGGCATACAGCTTGATCAGAGGATAAAAGTGAACAATGAATGTGTTTTCTGGCCATTAAAAACTCATCACATACTAAAATTTGTTTAGTGAGAAAAAGTGTAATTCAATAAAACATTAATTTGAAAATAAGAGTTCTTATTCAATCAAAGAGCTAGTTACTAAAGATGTTTTAAAGAATAACATCAAGGAATATTTTCAAACAAGTTCATGTAGTGGGTATAGATGTTTACACAATCCACTGGCAATAGCAATGATAGCTATTTGCATTTCTAATTGAGAATTAGGTAGCTATCAAGAGACTGGTTCATCTCTGAACTGATAAAAGAGTAAATTCTAATTGTTATGTGTCACCAGAAAAGACTAGCGGAATTAGAACATAACTTGTGAGAATATAAACCTGAAATAATTTTTAAACTGCTTTCCAGCTCAGAGCACTTTTTATAATTTCTTTATAATTGTTTACAAGCTATTTACTTCTAAACTTTGATTTGACAATATCCATTCTTATTTTTAAAACTACCATATACTATTAAGTAACTTAATAGAACATGCTATTAAATACTGGCTGAAGCAGGAAAGTGACATGAAATAAAGGGTTGAAATTTCCCTGTAGTAATAGTAAACATTGTAAGAGTTAAATAAAGAGAAAAGAAACACAAAAAGTGGCTCAACAGGCAAAGACAGGCTTATTTTGGAGAATAAACCCGAGAGGGGCTTCTGGCTAATTTTGGTCAGTAGCACTCTCTCTTAAGCACTCTCTCTCTTTAAGGGTTTTAGGATGAGAGAGCTTATCACAGGCTTGGAATGTTTCTGTGTGAAGGAGAAGTTTATTGTGGGGTTGGAATGTCTCTGGTTGGAGGGGAGGTTATCTTGGGGCTCACATCTCTCCAGCCAAACGAGAGGTTATCTTGGGGCTGGTATGTCTCTGGTTGGGGAGGGGTTTATATTAGGGTTGGAATGCTTCTGGTCAGAGGTGTCATTTGTAGTTTATGGTCATGTGACCTTAGCTATTAGGCTGATACATTTTTTATTTAGGAAGTTTTTAATTCTTGGGAACTTTAAAATGGCAGTACTTGTCCAAGATGGCGATGCTCCTGCTCTGTCAATCCAGACCCTACAGTTATAAAAAGGACCAGGGGTGGAGTGTACTTTCTGGCTACTTCCTGCTGATGAGGGGACAGAAAGTTTTCTGGTCTTGAATTGACTGTAGGAGTAACGTTGTCTGTGGATGTTTTGGGGTAGTTATCTGTGAAATGGCCATGATCCTGTCAGTTAATACCTTTGAAAAAAGGTTAATTAGGCATGGTAAGAACATTAGTCCTAGTCATATTATTAGGAGAGGGATGAGGAATGGAAAGACCCATGCTATGCCTTTGATCCCAAACCAAGAATTTATTTGGTTGTTCTGATATTCCTTTCGCTTTTTAGTCCCTTTTTTAAGTTGTTCAGCAGCGTCTCTTACTAAGCCTGATTGGTTGTGATAGAAACAACATTCCTCACCCAATGAGAGGCAGAGGTTCCCTTTTTCAGCCATTATAAGATCTACTCCCCCTCTGTTTTGAAGGACGCTAGCCAAGGAGTCTAGTTGGTCTTGGACTCTTATAAGGCTTTGGGCTATATCTTCTAACGAGCCCTGTAGTTCTGTTGAAAGAGGCTCAAAATATGTTAAGGAGGTGGCTACTCTGTCTGTTCCCAATCCAGTTCTGGAGGTTATACCCAAGGTGGCCATTAAGGGAATGACATGGATGGCCCTTCTTTTCCTAACATATTGGACAGATGGGAGAGGCAAAGGTTTATTAGGAGGAACTAATCCAAAGGAGAGAGATAGATAAACTAGGATACAGGTTCTGGTCCAGTTGGTGGGCAGAAAAAGATACATGTTGGTGCCAAACAAAAAGAACAAGACTTTGTCATAAATACAGGCAGAGATATGGAAAGAGAATGAGTGAATTAAAGATAGGGTGTTTTTTCTTTCCAGTGGTTCATTGCTCCAGATGGACGAGGAGGAGGCCAGGGAGATACCTACTATAGCAGAGATACAGGAAGAGTTATTTTTTACATATTTAATGTGATCAGATGTTGCACAATTGATATTGAGCCATGGAAAAACGTGGGAGCCAGGGACAGCACAAGTTAGGCCAGAGGCATTCATTGAGGGAGAGGCCATAAAATGAGCTGAATGCAGAAACATTCCATTTGCTTCAGCTGATACTTGGTAGTCAACTCGATTAGTTTGATGGTCAGAAGAGTATTTAATAATGATAGTGCAGTTGCATTGGTTAGGTGTTAAGGATCTTACAGGGAAATTTCCCTCAGGCTGAAAAGTAAAGTGAGGCTTGTTGTAAAAGGGGGTTGTGTTTAGTTATAGGCCCTTCAACGGGAGGGCTTTGGGGCTTGAAGCATTGTAGGGAGTTGTAATAGATTTGAAATAATTCGTTAGCTTGATTGTCCCTGGAAGTGGGATAATCACTGAGCAGAGTGTCAGCTCTTTCAAAAAAGGAAGCTCCTTTTCGGAGTTTATAAATTAGGGCTATGCTTCCTGTTAAAAGCTCATGAAGAGGTGCAGGAAGGGCTGTGTAAGCTGAGCAAGACAGTGATAAGTACATCCAGCATTCCAGAGCAAAGGGAGAGTTAGCTTGCAGCAAGAGGCGTTGTGTAAGGTTTATAGAGTGTTCTAGCTTGAGAGCAGTGAGGAGTGGTTGTATTGGTGTGGTTGATGTACTTAACAAATTTAAATTGAAAGAAACAAGCAAAAAGAGAAAAAGGTTATTTGGGTAGGAGTAAAGTCCTGGAAAGTTTCTTGAAGCCATAGGTCCCACAGAACAGTAAGGAGTTATTCAGGATATATAATGGGAGTTTTTTAAGGGTACCACTGAAGGTCTGTAACAAAGTTGATTAGGAAGTGATGAAAGTTTGGGAGAGAAAGAACACAAGTAACTTATGTGTATTTCTCTTTCTTTTCCTCTGGAATTCAGGTGAGGTGAAGGGAAGTGGGTCCTGTGGAGACACAAGAGAAGGCAGAAGGGGTTTTACATTTGGCTGCTTTAGTATGTTTGGTACTTTTTTTTCTTGAGAAAAGTATAGTGAATCCAGTTGAGGAATCCCTGGAGTTTTGCTGCCATGGTTGTGGTAAGGATGATTTGGTAAGGTCCCTTTCATTTAGGTGTGAGGGGGGAATTGGGCGCATGACTGGGATCTTTTACCAGAACCCAGTCTTTTGGCTGTAGGAAGGGATTAGAGAAGTTGGTGACAGGTTGTGGCAAGTATTTGTCAGCATATTCCCAAAATGAAATGGCGGATGGTATGTAGAAGAGGGGAAATTAGAGGAGTTGGTAGAGGTGGGGCTTGACCCTGAGGTGAAACAAAGGGGGCAAGTGGTCTCCCATGCATGAGTTCAAAGGGGCTGAGCATTAAAGGTTTACATGGGAGCACCTGAACTTTTAGAAGGGCCAAAAGTAAAAGTGTAATCCGGTCTTTGTGTGTTTGGAGTGACTACCTGGTGAGGGTGCTTTTTAGACTGCCATTCATTTTTTCAACCGTTCCTTAAGATTGAGGTTGATATAGGATGTGTAGCTTCCAGGTGATGTGTAGAGCTTGTGTAAGTGTTTGAGTAATCTGAGAGATGAATTCAGGACCATTGTCAGATTTAAAAGAAAGAGGCACCCCAAACCTGGGTATGATTTCTGTTTTTAATTTGGCGGTGACAGTAGAAGCCCATTTGCTGGTGGTGGGAAAAGCGTCAACCTATCCCAGAAAGGTATCAACCAGAACTAGAAGAAATCAAACCTTTTTTACCTTCTATGGGTAAAGTCTATTTGCCAATACTGTCCTGGAAGGCATCCCCTAGCTTGATGGGTTGGGAAAGAAGGGAGTCTAGAGTTGGAGTGGGGCGAAGCTTTTTGGCAAATAGAACATTTATGAGAAATGGCTTTTAGCTGTTCCTTTATGTTTGGGGTTATGTGTATATGGGAACTTAAGAAATGTTGTAGAGAGGAATAGCTAGTGTGGAAGAGGTTGTGGATGTCCCATAAAAGAGGTGTCTTTCCAGGGTCAGGTAGGACTAATTTGTTTTGTATGAACCAGTATGGGGGTTTGGATTGTGTCCCTGCCATCACTAGTTGTTGTATTTGGTGTTCTGCATAAAAGGAGGGGATATGTTGCATGAGGAGAAATAGGTATTGGGGGATTGGATGATTGGTTGAGGCATGTTTTGTACAATAGTCAGCCTCATAGTTCCCTACAGAATGTGGCTTTTATCTGATTGATGTCCTTTAAAATGGATAACTGCAACCTTTTCTAGAAGTAAAGCTGCCTTTAGTAAATAATGGATTAATTTTTAATTAATGATAGGACTTCTCCTAGCCATGAGATAGACCTGCTCGCTCCAAATTTGGGCATTAGAATGGATGATGTTATTGGCATATTTAGAATCAATGTATATATTAACTTGTGTATTTTTGGCTAGGGTCAGTGCTCTTATCAGGGCAACTAATTCTGCTTGTTAAGAGGATGTGCCCAAAGGCAAGGGGGCAGCCTCTATGACTCTTCTAGAATGGGTATTATCATGATATCCTTCAATGATGGCATATCCTGCTTGGAGGGGAGGGTTTTTTGATGTACTGCCACCTATAAACCAATCTGGGGTTCCCTTTATGTGAGTGGAAGTAAGGTGGTGAAACATGGTGAGATAACTTTCAATTAAATCCGAACATGAGTGTTACTCACATGAGTGTTGCTCATGGTCCAAAATTGGTGTTGAAGACAAAAGAGTGGTAGGATTGGGGGAAAACAACTATGAAGAGAGTTAGAGTGTTGAAGGAGAGTTGAATAGAAGGCTTGCATGTACAAGGATGAGATGGAAGTGAGTGCCTTATGGCTGAGCAAATCTTGTAGACTGCGAGAAGAAAATACCTGAAGGGGTTCATAGAACCTGAATTTTTGTGCCTCTGGGATAATCAGAGAGGCTGTGGCCAAAATTTTTAAGCAAAGGGGCCAGCTTTTGTAAATGGGATCTAGTTGTTTTGAAAAATATGCCACTGGTTGGAGGGAATCTCCAAAGGGATCGGCTAATAGTCCAAGGGCCTGATTATGAGACCTATGTAAATATAAATGAAAGAGTCTCAGGGGGGTTGGAAGGCCTAATGCAGGGGCTTATAATAAGGCACCTTTTAAGTGAGAGAAAGCATGATAAACATCTGGAGTTGAAATGAGTGGTTGGTCAAGATTTCCGTTTGTGCGTTCATAAAGGGGTTTAGCAATAATGGTAAAATTTGCTATCCATAATTAGAAATATCCCACTAATCCGAGGAAAGAAAGTAAGTCTTTTTATTTGAGCAAATGGGATTTGTTGAGTGCCTTGCTTTCATGCTGGCAGAATTTCTCAAGTATTTGGAGTTATGATTAATCCCAGGTATGAGACTTTTGGAGAGGTTAATTGGGCCTTCTTTTGGATACCCGGTACCCATATTCAGCCAAAAACATTTAAAAGCCTGGTGCTGTGTTGAATACAATGTCTTAGAGAAGTGCTGCAAATAACTAAATCATCCATGTATTGAAGCAAAATGCTAGGTTTTAGAGGTAGTTGGGAAAGATCCAATTGAAGTGCCTGACCGAAATATTGAGGGCTGTCTCTAAACCCCTGGGAGAGGACAGTCCAGGTGAGTTGTTCAGAGTAGCCTGTGTCAGGGTCAATTCAAGTGAAAGAAAAAAGGTTTTGAGAGGAGGGATGTAAAGGAGTAGAAAAAAAAAAAAGGCATCTTTGAGGCCTAATACAGAGAAATGGCTAGTGTTGGGAGGAATTCACAATATGAGAGTGTAGGGGTTTGGGACAACAGGACAAACAGAAACAATGGAGGAGTTGATTTGTCACAAATCCTGAACCAGTCTATAGGAACCATCCAGGTTTTTAACTGGGAGAATAGGAGTATTGTGGAGAGAATGGGTGGGGATTAAAATATTGGCAGCCAAAAGTCGAGAGATGATGGACTTGAGTTCCTGTAATCCATTATGGTTGAGAGGATATTGTGGGACCGCTATGTAGCATTTAGGATCCTTCAGTGAAATTTGAATTGAAGAATGGTGGGTAGCTACTATGGGGGAGTCAGTGTTCCATACTATGGGATTTACCTGGCTGAGGAATTTAGGATTTAAGTCTATTTGATGTGGAGTGTCTGAGGAGGGGTTTTGTTCTTGACATAGTATTAAGTAAAGGTGGCTTTGATGTAGGGCTAATAAATAAATGATTCCCCCTAGTTTGTGTAGGATGTTCCTTCCTAGTAAAGGAGTGGGACAGTGGGGAATGACTGAGAAAGAGTGAGTGAGAGTGACTCCCCCAAATGAGCAGTATAGTGGTGGTGTTTTGTATGGGGTTACTTGTATGCCCTTCATGCCAACAACAGAAACAGATGAATGTTCTAATGGGCCTTGATATTCAGTTAATACTGATAGACTCGCCCCAGTATCCAAAAGGAAGGAAATAATCTTACCAGATACCATCCCAATTACCCTGGGTTCCGTGGATTCACTGGACGTGGGGGTGAAGGATCCCAGGCACCCTCAGTCTTCCATTGTCAGTGCCAGCAGTGAAGAGATTTCCTCCTGTGATGGTGAGGAGGCCTCATTACGAGCCGCACCCAAACAGGGAGGATGTCCCCTCTGGTTGCGGGGAGATTATCTTAGGGTTGGAATGTTTCTGGTTGGAGATGTAATTTGTGATTTATGGTCATGCTGACCTCAGCTATTAGGCTGATGTCCTTTGGATTTAGGCAGTTTTTGATCAAGGGGAACTTTAAAATGGTGGTGCTTGTACAAGATGGCGATGCTCCTGCTCTGTCAAACATAACTTTAAAAGTTGAAATAAAAAG
Organism: Theropithecus gelada; assembly: GCF_003255815.1. Lineage (NCBI taxonomy): Eukaryota > Metazoa > Chordata > Mammalia > Primates > Cercopithecidae > Theropithecus > Theropithecus gelada. The sequence continues at coordinate 63,788,183 of NC_037689.1, forward strand.
GAATAGAAGGCTGAGTGCAGTGGCTTACACCTGTAATCCCAGTACTTTGGGAGGCCAAGGCAGGAGAATTGCTTGAACCCAGGAGTTTGAGATGCACCTGGGAAACATAATAAGACCTCATCTCTACAAAAATTAAAAAAAAAAAAAAATAGCAGGGCATAGTGGTGCATACCTGTGATCCCAGCTACTTGGGAGGCTGAGGTGGGAAGACCACTTTAATCTGGAAGGTGAAGGCTGCAGTGAGCTGTGATTATGCCACTGAATTCCAGCCTGGGTGATGGAGCAAGACTCTGTCTCTAAAAAAAACAGACAAACACATTAAACCAAAAAAAAAGGACCTTAATGATAGAGATAATAAAATTACACAAAGATAACTTTCCAATTGTTAATGAGTCAATGTTTTAAAATATGACCATATAGAAAGAATATTTCATAGCAGTCCATTTTAAGACATGATAAATTGAACACTAAATGCACATGCTTCATAAACAGACTTGATTATGAGTCCTGTCTGTTTGTCTTAAAAGAAATTAGCCATATTTGTCTTAAAAGAAATTAGAAACTTATGGCGAGGTATTTTAAATCTTACATATGTGATGATACTCCCTTAAGGAAAAAAAAAATATTGCAGATACTTCAGAGTTGAGAATGAGAGGCAAGCGTGTGCCAGTGAAGACATGACTTCCTTTGCTCTGCTCTAGATTTTTAATGCTATACTTTCTTAGAGGGAATCTCTCATTGAAGACTGAAATAGATGATAGGTTCTTAGAATAAATGCATTGGTATGCAGAAACCTGGTACAGTGGTGGCATTAATGATTTTTGAATATGGACCATTATTTGCCTTCAATTATCTCTCTTATTTAGTCTGATAAATTAAGATTATCATATTCTGTTTTGGATTAAATTTCTAAGTTACTTACAGGTACCTATTGACACATATTTGTGTTACTTCAATGAGAGAGCACATTTATTCATTGGCAATCATTAACCTACAACCCAGACTGAGGTATCATATCACAATATTCAAGAAAGAACCATGTCCTGAGGAAAAGAGTATCAGGACAAGTGGTAAAAAAGAAAAACCAAAGAAAATACATTAGCTCAAGCCCTATTGAAACCTTTTGAATTGAGGACAGCTCAAGATGACCATTGTGGGTGGAGTAAGAGCACTAAAAATTTATAAACTTGATCAAAAAAGGTCAGAGTTGAGTTTTAATTTGAGAATTGTTCATTGACCAAATTCATGGAAAGTATGGGAAAACTGAGGCTATGGTAATAATAGCACAGGCAGGAGGAACAATGAGACTAGGCTTTTAGTTTTAGAAGCTATGAGTTGGTCAATTAAATTTGGCAAGAGGGATGGGGAAGACACTTGGGACTCCATGAAAAATTTTTAGTCCTGCCATATTTTCACAAAGGCAAGTTTGGATAGCTAAGAAAAAAGTACAAATGAAACTTAAACGTGGGAAGTTAGGTCTGAAAAGAGTGAAATGAGGCCTCTGCAAACTTAGAGGTTAGCATAAGAATATTGGATTTCTAGGTTGAGGGCTCTATAGGAAGAATGCTGAGAAAGACAGTAAAAGCAAACAGAAACAGAGAAACAGACACAGACCAAATACATATTTTATTCTGAGTATCCTTCTCTGTTTAAACAGATTTCTCTTTTGTCTCTCTTCCTTTCTATTATCTGCTTTAAAAAATCGATAAATGATTCTAAAATTACAGCTTTAGATGAGACTGAGACTAAAACACCTGGGTTAATTCCAGAGAAGGAAATCAGATGTAGGCTTTGAATGTATTCAGATTAGAGCCACAGTTAGATTTTTAGAATAGCTTTTTGGCAAAGACAATGTGCATTTAGGTTTGTGCTTTGCTGCGATCTCCTATAACATGTTTCAATTAGTCAATCAAAGATTTTTACCACAGATGTTAGTACTAGACACTGTAGAGTTAACAAAGAATTGACTCTGAAGGAAGGAAAAGATAAGACCTCTAATCTTGCCTTTCTATATCTCCAAATACCTTAGGGATTTTTGGACTTCAGCCTTCTGTTATATGTATTGCTACCAAATCTCAGCAGAATTTTTTTTCTTCAGTACTTTAAGGTTAAAGCCTGTAGCAACTTTTATTCAGTTGTCACCTTTGACCTGTTTCTTAGTGCCCTCCTTTTTTCATCCATCACTGATTCCTGGAGCGTTTTCTGAATAAAAGGAAGTGCCCCAGGGATACACACTGTCAGGACATTAGGCTATGTATAGTACCTTTTTCTATATTCCTCTTAAATGTTTAACGTATAATACAGAGGGCTAGATGAGTTCACTGAGGCATTCCTGTGATTCACAACAGCAGGCACAATTCACAGGCTCTGTCTGACGTCTCTGGGCTTAGAAATGATCATTTGGACAGGTTTTCCTGAAGATAATTGAAAGTAAATACATTTATTACTAAACCTCCCTGATTCACTTAATTATGCACTAATGATGTGAAATGGCCTTTTAAAGAGGGTTGGGGATCCCTTTTGCAGTGTTGTAGCTTACTGTGCAATTTACCTCCTCACTCAGAACTAGTATGTTTCTCTTTGGGTTTGTGTATAATCACTACAAAATCTGAGTGTGTTAAACAGATTCTTACATCTATTAAAAACTTTTCTGAATGTGGACTAGAAGAAAATATAAATAATGAGTTCATTATAACAACCTTAATGAAGCTATTTTAAGGTCAGGGAGCAGACACCCAAGCAAAGTTCTCTGATTTATAAATCTCCTGAATTTAAGTAGCTTATTTCCACTCAAATAAATGTCTTACATTTACCTAGTAGCTACTGAAATCTATCGTTGTCAATAAATTCTGTAATATACAAATTACCTCCCAATGTGCTTCATACTCCCATGGAATATAAGACATAATTAACCTTGTATGTTCACTTTAAAAGTAATGTAGTATCAAGAGAGATTTGATGATAGCTTTAATAGTATCATATTTTGGACAAACAGAATATATTTTCATTTATTGTAAGTTACAGAATATATATTAATCAGAGTTAGACTATGTAATAAGTCTATTTTTCCACTAAATATATTCATGTTTTCAAGCACACATTATATTATAGTATACAAAAACATCCTCACAATCTTTAATTAAATCATTCATGAAATTGGAAGGATAATGTGACTAGGTAATGACAGGACAGTTGATCAATGTAAAGCATGGGTTTGGGCCAGAAAATCTAAACAGCTATTCTTTGCAAAGAAAGACCACAGGGAAACTGTAATACACCTAAAGATAGAAACAATCAGATGAGGAAGCAATGCCAGCTCTCCATTTTCTTTACACTCTTGCTATGCCCAGCCAGTCATAGCATGAAGAGAATGCTTACCAAAACCATCGAAAGAAGCTTCCAAAAATAGGATTTACCTATGATCTGGGCCAGACTCAGGCAGTTGGTTGGACACTTGGGCTTACTTGAGTCCTCAGATTCTTGGCCTTCTCAGAACTCTATGTACAAGATTATTATAGCAAAAAGAAACACCTTTATCCTCTCACCATCAAATCCACCAACCTATGAATATCTGTATTTTTCTACTCTCTACCATTCTTTCTTCATATGTCTTTGAGATGTGAAGCTTTTTGGATGATGGTAACCTTGCAAGTCTTCCTTTCTCATTCCCATAACACAGTTGCAGCAAATATCTAGCTTAAAATAATGACTTCTCCATTCCCTACCAGGTTGAGAATACAAAATTTCGTTTACATCTCAACTTGACACTAGTTTGTTACAATCTCCAGCTCAATATCAACATGACAAATAAACTGAAGAATAGTCAAACAGGGAAGAGACATGATATGAAATTCAATACATTATTGCTCAACTATGAACCCTACCACTTGCTAGCCACTCGCTAGCTCTATGGCCTTGGGAAAATCCCTTCACTTCTTTCAGGCCTAGTTTTCTTATCTATAAACTGGACATCATAAAATCTAAGTTTTTTTTTTTCAAGTATAACATTCTCTAACTTTTTAAACTACCTTAGTTGGAAATCTGAATATACCTGATAGATAATCTGCATGGCAAGCATAAGACATAGAGACCAAGAAAGGCCAAGATATCACAAAAACCTCCTCAATATTAAGCACTGTAGTGGGTATGGTGGGTGGGAGAAGTAAAAAATTATCGGCACCTGGAATAGACAAGATGGGCTTCTAGAAATATAAAAAATCAAATAGGTTCTGACATAACTATATTTGGATCACTAGAAAAAAAGAAGAAACGTCTGCTAAGTGAGATAAAGAAAAAACCAGCAGGTTGAAATACATATATTATATTGGATACAAATTAAGTGGAATAGGTCCACTGAAACAGAAGGTTAATATTTGGCAGTAGTTAAGAATCAGTCTTAGGCCGGGCGCGGTGGCTCAAGCCTGTAATCCCAGCACTTTGGGAGGCCGAGACGGGCGGATCACGAGGTCAGGAGATCGAGACCATCCTGGCTAACACGGTGAAACCCCGTCTCTACTAAAAAATACAAAAAAAAAACTAGCCGGGCGAAGTGGCGGGCGCCTGTGGTCCCAGCTACTCGGGAGGCTGAGGCAGGAGAATGGCGTGAACCCGGGAGGCGGAGCTTGCAGTGAGCTGAGATCCGGCCACCGCACTCCAGCCTGGGCGACAGAGCCAGACTCAGTCTCAAAAAAAAAAAAAAAAAAAAGAATCAGTCTTATTCTAGGTGTTGACTTAGTAACTAATCAACAATCAATCAATGAGAAAAATAATCAGAGGAACCATGTGACACAATGAAATAAAAAATATCTTTGTTAATTTCCTAATAGTTGCTACCCCAAATTCCTTCCAGATGGGGCATTAGCCTTCTCAAAAGTCCTTACTGATACATTCCTTGAACATGTATTGTCTGTTACGTGCCAGGCACTCTGATAATTACTGGAGATAGTTTTGAGTTTAGCTTATGAGGAACACAGAGGAAAAGCAAATAAATTATATGAAAGAGATGTTATTACATGTCAATAGAAAAGTATTCATTATTTAATATATAGTGAGTGGACACCTGGCTTTCTCTATTGTTGTGAACAAATTCTAAAGAACAAATAATAAATTTCCTTTGTAGCCTTAAGTTTTCTCAGGCAGGCATATAAATAGGCAGGCATATAAACTTAGGGATACAGCCTTAGACTGTTAGATGCCATAGCAGAATTTGGGCAAGTCTCTTAGTGCAGGGATTTGGATGGAGTTGTTATGTGACAATAGTCCTGTAGTTCTTATCTCTCACTTCCCCCATTGGGAGGCACTGGAAAAAATGCCTGAAAAGGGTCTCAGATAATGAGACCTAGGAATAAAGATATTGGGGCTACAGTGTTTATTAGGAGTGTCTGATGTGGGAGGGACAGTGTCGTAATATTTATGAGGTTTTAGGGTTTGGTTTAACATGATTTCTTCAATGTGAAGGATTGATTAAGATTAGGTAATGATTATGTAATAGTTATGAATTAGGAGACACTGTAAGATGAGGATTTTCATCTCAGAGATTGAAAGAGGGTACTATTATTTGATGTTATCCATTGAAAAACTGAGCCGTTTCCAGTGAGTTTGGGGAAAGTTCTTGAAAGTAACAATAAAGTTATTTACAACTATGCTCTTCCTGGGAAAAAGTTAAAATAGTAAAGTAATGTTAGTGAAATCAGCCTAAAAATACAGACATATTAATGTAGATGGTAAGCTATATGTGTTTTGGTTCTCACTACAAATGTGTGGTACTACCTCAAGTTCCCTTTAATCATATATTATGATTAGACTGATTTTTATTAATAGTTTTGTGATTAATTGTAAGGTTTAGAAGTTATTATTTAAATCTTACATTCAAATATTATATGTCTGAACATTCCCTGCATTTTGTTCTTAAATAGAGAATTTTCCATTAAACATTTCAGTTACAAGAGAGGTATTTATTTTTCTTATTTTATGTTACACTTTTTCTCATAAGATTTATTCTATTTTATTAAGCCTTTCATTGTAAGTGTTGTTAAAGGGGTTTGGCAACAAGAAGGACAAAAGAGAAGTAAAGATAAATACTCTCTCAGAATTGAATTTTTCTTGTCATTCAAACTTAGTGAGAAAACAAATAAAAATACAGGTGAAATAAGTAGGCATTCAACAATCATTTAACAAACAAATAAATATGTACCTTAAAATGTGTATGATTTTTAAGAACAACCCAGTAAATGGCAGGATACCACTTGTGTTGATTTCATACTTGGGTTTCAGTGATCAAACCAAGCAAACGACCAAATAAGAAATAGCATTACAAGTTTGGGGTAGGAGGAGTGTATTAACCACCTTTCTATATTTCACAAATTTGAAGCTAAACATCTGCTCTATATGCGTATGCTAGGCATACCTTGTTCTGAGCAACCAAATAATATGCTCATGTCATCTTGCCCTGGCTCCCTGCCTTCCTTGTTGACTCTCCTCCTTAGTAAACAGTTTGCGTCTCAGGTTTGTGCTTTTAAAATACAAACCAACTAATCCAGAGCCCACAATCTCAACCATCTCTTTCATCAGGCTCTCATACTCCTGACCACTATTCATCTGCCCTAAGCACCCCACGGCCAGGCACCACACCAACAGAGGCAGTCCCTATGCCTCAGAGTCTGCTGAAATTATTCAAACAGGCCAATCCTCAGCCTGGTTACCATGTGCCATCTGTCATTTCCCATACAAATCACAAAAAGGCTCTTCTCACAATCTCTCTTTCTCCCTCTGCCTCCTGACCAGCTCCAATGCTGTCCTGTGCCCCTCAATTCCATAGCTTGTTCCTTCCCTTTGAGAACTGTGAGTAATAAACTCTCTTCAATGATAATTGCCTCCTGATCTGTCGGCCTTTCTATACCTCAACTTTCCTATTTCATGCTATAGTTTAATTCAGGTTATTTTACATATATATATGTTTTTTCCTGGGTTCGGATTTAGATTTTAATTTCATCATATAACATTTCCAGATTTGACAAAAAGAATGACCACTACAACTGTAAGAAGAACCCAAAACTAAGATAAATATAGTGTTTTCCCCAGGAAATAATAGTTAATATTGAATATTTATAATGTATTGGGAACTAAGTTAAAATTTTCATGTTCATTATTTCGTTTAAATCTTACTATTACTGTATGAAGTCTTATGATTATGATCAACATTTTATGGAAAAACAAACAGAGGCTCAAGGACGTTGAGTGTCTTCCTCAAGATCACAAAGCTTACATGTGGCAGAATTGGTACTCAAAGCCAGACAGAGTACAGAGCCTGCACTCTTAACATCTGTGCACAAAAATTTTCATAGAATAATAATAACAAAAATCACAATGGTGATTATATATATATATAAAATATATAATTATGTACATATGATTATCAACATTGATTATGCTATTACTAGGCATTAGGTGATACTATACCACTGAAAAGTGATGGACCCAGGATTCAAGCTAAAGCTAGTTAACCTAAAAATGTGTGTCCTTTTAGGTATCGGTGTTATTTTTCTCATTTTGCCCCGGTAAAGCTTTCATCACTAAGAGTATTTGGGAGCCACTTTGTTGTACTATAACAAATTTTCCTTTTACAATAAAGAAAGATTTGCTCAAGAGAGATTAAAATAACATTAAGTGATAACCAATTATAGAAGTCTCTTTCACATTTATTTCTCTAAAGAGAATTACTAATTCCTGAGCAAATAAAAACGAATTTGGCATCTGGAATCGTGTTTATCAAGCTTAGAAAATCAGGGGTTCTTTTAAAACCAAAAGACCAAAACTTTGAAATAATTGTAGGCAACCAGAGGATTCAGGCACTTTTCTCAAAAGATTTAGCCTTTTATTTTTATTTTTTTCCACCTTAATTGAGGTGTAATTGACAAATAAAAGTTGCATATATTTAAGATTTGCAACTTGATATTTTGGTATTCACAATACGTTGTGAATTGATTGCTATACACAAGCTAATTAATATACCCATTAATTCACATGGATGCCTTTTGTGTGTGTGGTGAAAATACTTATCTCTTGGCAAGTTTCAAGGATATAGTACACTATTAACAACTGTAATCAACATGTTGTACAATAAATCCTTAGAACTTGATCATCTTATGACTGAAAATTTGTGCAATTTGATCAACATCTCCCCATTTCCCCCACCTCCCAACCCTCAGTAACTACCCTTGTACTGTCTATTTTTATGAGTTTGAGTTGGTAAGATTCTACTTATAACTGAGATCATGCAGTATTTGCTTTCTGTGACCGGCTTATTTCACTAGCATTATGCCCTCCAGGTTCATCCATATTGTCACAAAGGACAGGATTTTATTCTTTTTTATGGCTGAATAATATTCTATATATATGGTGTGGAGAAAATGAGGGGATATTGATCAAAGTGCACAAACTTTCAGTTGTAAGATGAATAGGTTTTGAGGATCTATTTTGCAGCATGGTTACTGTAGCTAATATGTTGTTATATTAAAATATATATGATAATAATGTAAGTGTGTGTGTGTATGCGTGCCACATTTTCTTTATTCATCAGTTGATGAACACTTAGGTTGTTTCCACATCTTGGCTATTGAGAATAATGTTCCAAGGAACATAGGTGTACAGATATCTCTTTGACATACTGATTTTTATGTCCTTTGGATATATGCCCAATGTTAGTCCAAACCGCACCATTTTGTAAGCTCCCTGCTATTTTGCAGACCTTGGTCAAAGTGAAACAATTCATGGGAGTTCATGGGCCATGATAAACCACCTGACCACAAGGCGGACAAAGTCCCAGCTGAAGCAACAGCCTGCCTCTTATCATATTCTGCTGGGAGAAAGTACAAGGAGCACCACATTCTGCCGGAACAAGGGCCAGAACCACCTCATCATGGGGACATCTTACCAATATCCTTCCAGACAGCAAGTCATACTGTCCAGTCCCCTCCTGCCCATACCTAGAAATTACCCCAGCCTGTAAGCAGCAGTGGGCACTGGCATAGGCTGGTTCCCCCACTTCTGTAGGTTTTATCCTGGACATAAAGTCTGCATTTGCTATCAAGTTCTTTCTGTGTGTGTGTCTTTCTTTAAACCTCATCTTCCCTTCAAACCCTAATATTTTGGTGCTGAAACCAGGTATGAGGATTGGGTTTTAACGTGTAAGTCTTCTCTTGTAACCTGGAAAGTAGCAAGCAGCAAAAACTAGACCCGGGCCTGCTTCCTGATCCAGAGTGGACTCCCTGTTCCCAACCCCATTCGCCTTATTCTCTCTTCTTCTCAGGCCCTGGGCTAACCTCCAGATCCTGGTCAAACTCTCCCTCCTCTTTTTCTTTCTCCCGCTTTCCAAGCAGCTCCACCAAGGATGGATCCCATTGTTGGACATCACATCCAACACTGGTCTCCAATTAGTGGATAAGTTTCCCTTTCCTCCTTTCCGAATTCCTCTCTGTTTCTTCCGGTTCCAGAAAATCCCAGCACTGGGTGAGAAGTCTCCCCGGTCATCAGGCGACTGCAGCCCACCTACTCAGGGGACACCCTCAGAACGCTTGCCGCTCCAGCTGCTCTGGCCACTCTGGCCGCCAGGGGACAGCAAAGAGCTGTAGGAATGCCCTGGCTCTCCTATGTCCCTTATCCGGGGAGGAATCGGGGTACTCACTCCCCTCCTCTAAATTTCTCACCCTTCCAGTCACCAGTATGGGGCAAGGCTCTTCAAAACTTCCTGGAGACACTACTCTCGAATGTCTCATCTGGAACCTCCAAGCCCAGGGCTTAGAGGATTCCATTAAAACTGAACGCCTTATTTACTCCTCTTAGTATCTCATCTGAATTCTCCAAGCCCAGGACTTGGTGGACTCCGTTAAAACCAAATGCCTTGCTTTCCTCTGTACTTTTCCTCTGTAATGTTGCCTAGCCCCAGTGTAAATTAGACAATAATAATCACTAGCCAAAAAAAAAAAAAAAAATTCTAAATTCGACAAAATCTAAAAAAACTTCCTCCAGCGCAATGGTAAATGATCCGAAGTGCTATGCTTACCTCTGTTCATGGTTCTCTATCTCTACTAATTCTGTTCACCTTTTCAAATCCCCCTCTTCCACAAAAAACCCACAGAAATGCCTCCTCCTCCGGATATGCCTTCCTCCTCTAATTTCAACCCTGCCAACAAACCATGTCTCATGCCCAACCCCCTTCTGACAAAAAACAGGCACAAGCTCAAAGGCCCTCCAAAGTTTTCCTTTATTGGGAGGTGGCAGGGAGGAAAGCATAATCTGAATTTATGTTCCCTTCTCCCTAGCCAACCTCTCCCAGCTTGAAAAGAGACTAGACTTCTTTTCCATGGATCCCACCTCTTCCCGAAAATTTCTGCTTTTCACTCAATCTTATAACCTTACCGGGCATGACATATATGTCATCCTGTCATCCACCCTCACCCCAGAAAACAGGGAACACATCTGGATGGCCTCCCAGGTCCATGCAAACACTTTCCACCAACAAGATGCTGCCCTTAACCCAATAAGGACACTAGTTGCCCCTAGAACTGATCCCAGTTGAGATTATCAAGCAACTTTTGCAGACACACAGAAACAAAGCCATATGATATCATCCCTCCTAGCTGGCATAAATAAAGTCATTCCTGCTCTTTTCCTTTCCCACCTTTCAGAAGCCATAACTAAATATACCACTTCACACCCTAATATCAATAAGGGCAGAATCGATCTTCATTTTCACTTCATTTCCCAGTCAGCCCCAAACATCAAATTATAAGTAAATAAATAAATAAATAAATAACGGGAGGATGATCCGCAAATCTCCCAAAGAGACTTAATCAAAGTGGCCTTTAAGGTCTTTATCTACAGAGAGGAAAAACTGAAAACCCAAAAGCTTAAAACAGACCAGTCTAAATACCAAACACTGGCAGCCGCCAAACAACAGGGTTCCCAATGCATACAGAAATCCTGAACCTTGTAACAAACTCCGCCAGAAACCTGTTTGAAGTGCAGCCAACAGGGTCACTGGGCAAAATCCTGCTCTAATCTCAGGCCACTCTCAAAACCTTAGCCCATCTATGGCATCAAGGAACACTGGAAGTCGGACTGTGCTCTGCAAAACTCGTCATCCCGCTTCACCACCTCTAACTGAAGAATGCTGGGGCCTGGACTGCACTGCTCCCACTGCCATCACCACCTCGGAACCCAGGGTAACGCTGTCAATCACTGGTAAGGCCATGTCTTTCCTATTGGATATGGGGGCTAGTTACTCAGTTTTACCAGAATATTCTGGACCCCTCCTCAGTTCTTCTATCTCTATTGTTGGAGTCAATGGAATCTCCTCTAGGCACAAACAGACTGGTGCTCTATAATGCAATTTATTCAACACCCCCTTCACCCACTCCTTCCTGGTTATCCCTCAGTGCCCTTCCCTTATCTTGGGGGTGAGACATACTAAGTAAATTACAAGCCTACATACAATTTGCCTCCTGCAATTCTACCTTTTTTATTTTACTCTGCCAGGCAGATGCTTCCCTCTCCTCCCCCTCATCCTCATTATCTGCCCTGTTAGCTTCTGTTAACCCTGAAGTGTAAAATGTTTCTAAACCCACCATAGCCACATATCACATTCCAGTCAAAATAACCCTCCAAAAGCCTTCCATTTTTTTTTTTTTCATCAATCTCAATATTCCCTTAAACCAGCCAGCCTCTGGGGCCTTAAACCTATCATCTGTAAACTTTTACAAGCTCAAATTCTCAAGCCTGTCAACTCTCCTCACAGCATCCCTATCTTGACTGTCAAAAAGACAGATGATTCCTACTGCTTGGTCCAGGATCTCTGAGTTGTTAACCAGGTGGTGGTGCCAATTCATCTGGCTGTCCCCAACCCATATATTTACTCTCCCGTATTTCTCCATCTATCACACACTTCTCTGTACTGGAACTGAAGAACACCTTTTTCACTATTCCCTTAAATCTGGCACCCGAAGCCTTTTTGCTTTCACTTGGTCAAATCCTTATACTCACATGTCCACCCAACTAATATGGACTGTACTCCCACAAAGTTTCCAGGATAGTCCCCACCTATTCAGACAGGCCCTCACCAAGGACCTAGCTAAACTTCCCCTTGCCCCTAGCACCCTCCTCCAATACATCAATAACCTCCTTCTCTGTAGCCCCTCCCTTAACTTGTCCACCCAATACACCACTCAGCTTTTAAACTTCCTCCATAGTCGAGGATATCGGGTCTCACCCACAAAAGTTCAGGTAACCCAAACCCAGGTCACTTATGTTGGACTTGTCCTAACCCCTAATTCCTGGGCCATCCCAACCCAACAAAAGGAGCTGTTTTGGGGCATGCCCCTTCCCCACACAAAGAAGCACTTTCTCTCCTTCTTGGGCCTTGTGGGATACTTCTGGCTGTGGATTCCCAATTTCAACATGCTGGCCAAGCTACTCTACACAGCCTCACATAGACCCATTATAAAACCCCTTGATTCAGCTTGCTCCATCAACTCCCACTTCAACAAAATAAAAAAAAAAAAATGCCCTTTTTATGGCCCCAGCACTGGAACTGCCCAACCCCACCAAGCCCTTACTCTGTGTGTATATTCTAAGACCTTGTTCTTGGACTACTTTGCCAAACATACAGCAGTGTCCCACAAGCCACTGCGTACCTCTCAAAACGACTGAACTATGTCATCCAAGGCTGGCCTCCCCACTTAAAATCTTGGGTGTGACTACATTGCTTGCCTCAGAGGCACAGAAACTCACTCTCTACCAACACATTACTATGGCATCTTCCCATAATCTACAGGAACTCATGAGCCATCAATGCTTTCTATGCCTCCCACCATCCCGCTTACAGCAGGTCCACGCCTTATTCATAGGAAACCCTCTAATTACCTTCCAGAGATGTAAAGCTCTCAACTCAGCCGCCCCCCTCCCTGTAAACACCTCCAACTCTGAGCTCTCTCACTCATAAAATCCAATGCTCTCCCACCCCATACTACGTCTCACAGGTGGAGCTAGTTGCCCTAACCAAGGCCCTAACCCCAGCAAAGGAAAAAGGCTTAACATTTACACCAATTCCAAATATGCATATCACATGCTACACTCTCATATCTTAATCTGGCAGGAAGGGGGTTTTGTAACCACAAAAGTTACCCCCATAGGAAATAACAAACTCATACATAAGTTGCTGGAGGCGGCTAAACTACCACTACAGGCTGCCATTTTCCATTGTAAGGAACACCAAAAGGCTACAGATGCCATAACCAAGGGAAACTTTTTAGTAAATTCGGCAGCCCAGCAGGCGACCCTTAAAACCCCATTATTAGTGCCCATTTTTCCCATCATACACCCTCTATATACCCAGGAGCAATAAACCTCATTTGCCAGGCTGGTGTTGCTCAGGAAAAAAATGATTCCACTTCAATGACAAGTTGTCTTGCCCAATTCCCAGAAACCTTCTGTACTTTCATATGTGCACAACCATTTCCATGTGGTTTACTGCCCCCTACTCCAGCTTTCAAAAACTTATATATATTCTCCCACCATGACCGCCAATCACCAAAATATTACTAAGGCATGTTCCCTTTGCACTCAGACTTCTCCTCAGGAAGGTATCAAATCACCTCCTTTCCCCACACACCAAGCTCAAGGACACCTGCCAGGGCAGGACTGGGAAATCAACTTCACACACATGCCCCCTGTAAAACGAGTCTGATACCTTCTGACAATAATAGATACATTCCCTGGATGGATAGAAACTTTTCCTAACACTACCAAAATGGCACACACTGTCACTCCTATTCTCCTCATCCATATTATCTCCCAGTTTAAACTCCCCTCTTCCAGTAGGCCAACATTTGTTTCACAGGTTAACCAACAGCTGGCAAAGACTCTCAACATTAAATAGTGTTCCATATTCCTTATTGCCCCCAACCTTCGGGAAAAGTTAAATGGACCAATGCCCTTTTGAAACAACAACTAACCAGATTCTCTAGAGGTTAAAATGGCCTGGACTTCACTTATCCTATTGGCCCTCATGCCTTTGCAAGTCATTCCCCAAAAACCCCTCAGCCTAAGCCCATTTAAACGCATGTACAAACACTCCTTTATCCTCCAGAATCTCCCTGTCTCTTCTTCCCCTTCTATACCGGATATTTGACCAGCACTACACTTCACTGAATATCTAATAAGACAGTATGCAAATGTTTACTTGCCCTAACCTGAAAGTCCATCCTCAAAACACCCCTCCTTGTCCCTACAACCAGGGGACTGGGTCTGGATCGCACACTCTTCCTCCTCCCCTCTCCAACCTAAGTGGACGGGTCCTCACCAGGTTAACCTAGCTAATCCCACAACAGCAAAGCTAACACTCCTTCCACACTGGATACACCATTCCAAACTAAAAAGAAAACCAGATCCACATCCAGAAATTTCCTTCCCCACACCCAAATTGTTCTCCCTCCCTCACAGGACCAACCTTGCTGAGCTTAACAAAAATTCCAGAAGTTGCCAATCCAGAAGGCCTTGGCTCATAACACTCTCTGCCTCTAATTTCAAATCTATTATCTCATACATTGTTTCAGATCTTTCCTGGTCCATGTCCCTGGAGAGTCCACTCCAATTTCTCACAATAAACTGGGAGCTATGGCTGCAGGGCACCTTCCAAAATTTCACTCCTACTCAAATCTCCTTTTTCTCCTTTTGTCCTCTTTGTCTGTGGGATACTGTAAGTCCCCGCTCCCAACCTCTGGCATTGGGCCCCCTTTGACAGCCTCACACATCCCCTCTTAAATCAGTCACACTCCCTTCTTTCTTCCAACTGTTAAATTTGTTGTCTACACAAATCCAGTAGTTCACAGCCCTTCTTGTTAACCTAACTGCATAAATCTGGTCCAAAAATAAATCTGAATCTCACCTCCTCAGCCAATCCATTCCCAAAACCTGTTTATAATCTTGCTCTGCTAAACATCTTTCCCCCAAATCCACCCACATCATCACGCACAGGGCTGTCACCCTCCCTTGCCTCATGGCCTCTAAGTCAAACTTGTTACAGTCGGATTCCATAAAACACCCCTTACCAATCTCTCCCCTCTCTGCTGCAGCTGCTCTCCATGTATCCAACTCATGAACACTCTCTGGAAGAAATGCACAAACAATTCCCTCAACTACAGCATACATCCTTCTGCCCTATTAGGACTGCAATGGTTATTTGTTAACAAGAGCTCTTTTATCTCTCTCTCTACAAAGCCAAACAGCCTTCACCTCTTTCCCCACCAACATTCCCTATGAGGCTGTCATAGGGGCTACCCTTGTTAACAGCTATTCAACCTAGAAAAAACAAAAAGGTTGGGACACAATCTTTTTCCAGAATTCAACCCCTACCTTCTCATGGCTTGCTACCTTCACTTACAACTTTTGCCTGTCAACCTCCAGTCTTTTCTGTGTGACACAAACTCTTATCTTGCCTAGTGGCAGGTGGGTCAGGAATGTGCACCCTGGTTTGTCAATCTGCAAACATTAACATTTTGTCAAACAACCAGACCATCCAGGTTCCTTCAGTAACTTCTGTCTCATCTTTCTCCCCATGCTCTATGTGGGTTCTACATCTCATTCCTCTGGAAACAGGAATACACATCTCCGCTGTACTTGCTACCAGAATAGCAAATATATCAACCTCAACTGCCCTATATAAAAAATATCTATAGTCCTCTATAATACCCCAGAGGACATGTATAATTCCATTACAAGACTCTAAAGCAGATCAATTTCCTTGCGGGGGTCATCTTCCAAAACCAAAGGGCCCTAAACCTGCTATCTGCTGAGAAGTGGGGGGGGGGGGCACATATGTATACCTCCAAGGAGAATATGTTCTTAGGTTAATGAATCTGGCATTGTTAACTGCACAGCCCAAAGACTCCATGACAGGGTTGCAGAAATCCAACATCACAACACTGACTCTTGGTGGCAGTGAATCCCCTTTTCTTAGGGTCCCTGATTTTCTTCTTCATAATAATAACAATTGGTCCATGTATAATCTCCTTCATATTCTGTTTTGTCTCCCCAAGGCTGAACTCCCTTGTCTAGGCAGCCACCCAAAAACAATTGATACCATCTTTCTCCTCCTCCAAGTCTGGTTCCAGCACCTCCAGGAAAACAACTCTGAAGTCAGATACCCACTACTTCAAAACCCAAACCCTGATTACAGTGCCATTATTCAGCAGGAAACAGCCAGATAACCAAAAATGCCCCCACTTTCTTTTATATTAAAATAAAAAGCAAGAATGTTAGTCCAAACTGCACCATTTTGTAAGCTCCCCATTATGTAGCAGGCCTTGGTCAAAGTGAAACATTTCACTGGGGTTCGGGCCATGAGAAACATTCTGCCTAACCACCTGCCCACAAGGTGGACAAAGGCACAAATGAAGACACAGCCTGCCTCTTATCATATTCCGCTGGGAGAAAGTACAAGGAGCACCACATTCTGCCGGTACAAGGACCAGAACCACCCCATCATGGGAACATCTTATCAGTATCCTGCCGAGCAGCAAGCCATACTGCCCAGACCCCTCCTGCCCATACCTAGAACTTACCCCAGCGGTGGGCACTGTCATTAGGCTGGTCCCCCACTTCTGTAGGTTTTATGCTGACCATAAAGCCTGCATTTGCTGCCAAGCCACACTCTTTCTGTGTGTGTGTCTTTCTTTAAGCCTCACCTTCCCTTCAAAACCTAACCCCCAGAAGCGTGATTGCTGGATAATATGAGAGTTCTTTTTTTAAGTTTTAGGGAAACTTCTATGCCATTTTCCGTAATGTCTATGCCAATGTACAATCTCACCAGCAATACATAAAGTTTCCCTTTTCTTCACATCCTCTTCAATGCTTGCTATCTTTTGACTTTTTGATAATAGTCATCCTAATAAGCAGGTGGTGGTATCTCATTATAATTTTCATTTACATTTTCTAATGATTAATGGCGTTTGATCACTTATTCAGATACTATTGACAATTTGTATGTCTTTCTTGGAGAAATGTCTATTTAGATTCTATGGTTATTTTTCAAAATCGGGTTATTTCTTGTTTGCTATTCAGTCATAACGGCTTCTTACATGTTTTGGATCTTAATCTCTTATCAGATACATAATTTGCAAATATTTCTTCTATTCTGTAGGTTGCCTTTTCATTTTGTTAAGTGTTTCCTTTGCTGTGCATATATAGTCACATTTGATTATTTTTGCTTTTGTTGCCTTTGCTTTTGGTGTGATATCCCAAAGATTGCCAGGATTAATGTCATGAAACTTTTCCCCTGTGTTTTCTTTTAGGAGATTTAGTTTCAGGTCTTAACGTTTAGACAACAATCTATTTTGAGTTAATTTTTGTGCATGGTGTAAGATAAGAATTCAATTTCATTGTTTTGCATGTGGATGTCATTTTCTCAACACCATTTACTGAAACTTCTATCCTTTTTCCATTATGAATTTTTGACACCTTCGTTGAGGATTAGTTGACTGTATATGTGTGGGTTTATTTCTGGTCTTTCTATTGTGTTCTGTTGGTCTATGTATCTGTTTTTTTTTATGTGAAAATTATGCTATTAGGCTCACTATAGCTTTGTAATATAATTTAAAATTAAGAAGTATAATGCCACTAGCTTTGTTCTTCTTGCTCAAGATTGCTGGAGCTATTAGGGTCAAAGTAATTAATCTTATTTATTCAAATATGTTAGTCTTTATGGTTTGGTTTGACCATGTGTTAATGGTTTCCCTAAGTATTCGTTCCTTTTTTTGTTTGTTTTTTTCCTGAACCATTGTAAATTTCTGGTATCTGAAGTACTGTTTGAACTTTGAAATCTTAGTAATGCTGTTCTCTTCTTTATGTTCACCTATTTCTCATTTTTCTCTTACCTATTTCTGTCCTAATCTGTGTCCTTAATATTTTAGGTAACACAAATCCTGAAAAAAATTTCTCTCTTTGGATACTTTCAGGACTTTTTTTTTTTTTTTTTTTTTTTTTGCCTTTAGCTTTCAGGTGTTTAAGTATGATGAGTCTTGGCTGGAATATTTGTTTGATTACTGAATATAGAGGTTTATCTCTTTCACCAAATTTTGGAATTGTTAGGCATTATTTCTTAGAATACAGACATACCTCATTTTATTGTGCTTTACTTTATTGAACTTTTCAGATATTGTGCTTTTTAGAAAATAAAGGTTTGTTGCAACCCTGTGTTGAGTAAGTCTATTGGCACCATTTTTCCAACAGTATGATCTCACTTTTTATCTATCACATTTTATACATGTTCACAGTATTTCAAACTTCTAAATTATTACTCTATCTGTTATGGTGATATGTGATCAGTGATCTTTGGTGTTACTATTGTAACTGTTTTGGGGCACCACAAACCACACCCATATAGGATGGCAAACTTAATCTACAAATGTGTGTTTTGACTGCTTCACCTACTGGCTGTTCCCCTGTGTTTCTTCCTCTCCTAAGGCCTCCCCACTC
Source organism: Theropithecus gelada (assembly GCF_003255815.1). Classification (NCBI taxonomy): domain Eukaryota; kingdom Metazoa; phylum Chordata; class Mammalia; order Primates; family Cercopithecidae; genus Theropithecus; species Theropithecus gelada. The sequence continues at coordinate 63,806,711 of NC_037689.1, forward strand.
CCTGAGACACCACAATATTGAAATTAGACCAATTAATAACCCTACAATGATGACTCAGTGTTCAACTTAAAGGAAGATTTGCACATATCTCACTTTAAATCAAAAGCTAAAAATAAATAAGTTAGTGAGGAAGGGATGTCAAAAGCTAGGTCTCTTATGCCAAACAGTCAACCAAGTTGAGAATGCAAAGGAAAAGTTCTTGAGGGAAATTGAAAGTGCTACTCCAGTGAACACACAAATGATAAGGAAGCAAAACAGCCTTATTGCTTGTGTGGAGAAAGTTTGATTGGTCTGACAGAAGATCAGGCTAGGTATGACATTCACTTAAGCCAAAGCTTAATTTGGAGCAAAGCCCCAAATATCAATTCTTCTAATCTGTGAACATCCTATATATTTCCATTTATTTGTGTCTTCTTTAATTTCTTTCATCAATGTTTTATAGTTTTCAGTGTATGGCGCTTTCACTTTATTTGCTAACTTTATTTTTATGTATTTTATTTTATTACTTTTTGCTATTATAAATGGAATTGTTCTCTTGACTTTTTTTCATGGAGTTTGTTTTCAGGGAATAAAGATGTTACTGATTTCTGTACAGTGATTTTGTTTCCTGCAACTTTGCTGAAATTGTTTATTACATCTAACAGCTTTTTGGTGAGTGTCTAGGGTTTTCTAGACATAAGATCATAACATCTTCTTTTCCAATTTGAATTTTGTTTATTTCTCTCTCTTGATGATTCTAAGACTACCAGCACAATGTTGAATACTTATCACAAGAGGGGGAATCCTTGTCTTTTTCCTCATCTTAGAAAGCTTGCAATTTTTTACCATTGAGTCTGATGTGAGCTTGTGTGCTTTTCATATATGTCCCTTATTGATGTATATTCCTTCTGTACCTAAATCATTAAGAGTTTTTATTATGAAGAGGTGTTGAAATTTGTCTGATTTTTTTCTGCATCTATTGAAATGATTATGTTTTTGTCCTTCATTCTGTTAATGTGGCATATCACATTTATTGATTTGTTTTTTTTTTTTTAACCATCCTTGTATTTCAGGGATAAATCCCACTTCATTGTGATGTATTATCCTTTTAATGTGCTGTTGAATTTAGTTCTTCAGTGTTTAGTTGAGGATTATTCCATCTGAATTACTGGGTTGTATTATTCTTTTCTTTTAATATCTCTTCTTGTTAATTTCTTATTGTTCTCTTCTTGTCTGACTTTTGTTATAGAGTAATTCTGGCCTCATAAAATAAGTTTGTAAGTGTGTCCTATTTTTCATTTTTTTTTGGAAAAGTTGGAGAATGATTGACAATAAGTCTTATTTAAATGTTTGGTAGTATTTACCAGTAAATATATCAAATCCTGTACTTTTGTTTGTTAGGAAAATTTTTATTACTAATTCATCTCCTTACTCATTTCTGATCTGTTCAGATTGTCTATTTCTTCATGATTTATGCTTGGTTTTATGTTTCTAATTACTTATCTATTTCTTCTAGATTATCATATTTGTTGGTGTATAATTATTCATAATGTCTTATGCTCCTTTGTATTTCTGTGATATATCCGTTGTAATGTCAACTATTTCATTTCTAATTTTATTTATATTCTTTTGTTCCTTTTTTCCTAGCTAATCCATTTAAAGGTTTGTCAATTTTGTTTATCTTTTCCTAACCCAAGTCAGTTTTATTGATCTTTCCTATTAAGGTTTTAGTCTCTATGCCATTCATTTCTGTTCTGAGCTATATTATTTTCTTCCTTTAACTAAATTTGCACTTGGTTGGGTCTTCTTTTTCTAGTTTCTTGATGTCTAATGCAAGCTAGTTTATTTGGGATCTTTCTTTTTCTTTGAAGTAGGCACTTATTATTATAAACTTCCTTCTTAGAACTGCTTTTGCTGAGTCCTATATATTTTGGTATGTTGTATTTCCATTTCCACTTGTCTGAATATATTATTTAGATTTCCTTTTAATTTATTTTTAGATCCATTGGTTACTTAGAAGAATGTAGTTTAATTTCCACATATTTGAGAATTTCTCATGTTTCTCCTATTATTGATTTCTAGTTTTATACCATTGTCATAGGAAAATATACTTAATATAATTTCTATCTTCTTAAACCTAGGAAGACTTGTTTTGAGGCCTCACATATGACCTATCCTGAAGAATATTCCATGTGTGCTTTAGAAAAATGTGTATTCTGCTGCTCTTGGATAGAACGTTTCGTATATGTCTTTTAAGTTCATTTGACCTAAAGTATAGTCCAAGTCCGTTGTTTCTTTATTGATTTCTGTGATCTGTCCCTTGTTGAAAATGGGGTATTGACATTCCCTGTTATTATTGCATTATAGTCTGTCTCTCTCTTCATGTTTATTAATATTTACTATATATATTTAGGTGTTCCAAAGTTGGAGTGCATATATATTTACAATTTTTATATTCTTTTGATGAATTGATTCCTTTATCACTATATAATATCATTCTCTTTTATTATAAAGCAAGCTTCACAGCTCTCCCATGGAGCATACTGAATGGTGACATTCTTTACAATATCAAGGGAAAATGCAGCAGGATAGAAGTCCAAGTCAATATCCAAAATGAAATTGTTTTCAAAGACACAAGCAGTCTTGGTGGAATCAATGACAGCTCAAGCACTTTTGCTATGACTATTTTCATAATCAGGACAGGGAATGCAATAATTTGGAAATCTGAGTGATGCCAAACCAAGTTACTGTCAGGTAGTGGGTGAAAGAAGTATAGAGGATTCATTCCACACTCATGCTCAGATGACAGAGAATGAAGAATATAATGATAGTGGTGGAGATGGAGGCAGTGAAGAGGACTTTTCTACAAACACCAAAGCTGTGAACAGAAAGATTATCTGGTCATCAAACTTTCATACATCAGCTTAGTCTAGCCCAAGATCATCCAGAGTGGTCTGGAGAGTGATGATATGCAGTGAGATGATGTGCCAGACATCACTTCAGATGACTATGACTTCCCTCGCTATCATATTGCAGTTTTCCCCTTGACCTCTAGAGCCCAAGGGTGCACTGGGCCCAGGTGTCCATATGAACTTCTCTGCCCCAGCCGAGGGGTAGTCTGTCTTAAAGACAAAAGATGCAGAAGCCAGAATTTGAAATTGAATAAATGTTCTGAGAAGCACAATTGTTGTGACTGCATCTTTTAGATTTTTTTTTTTTTTTTTTTTTTGGTGAGATGAGTGAAAATTTATGTAGTTTATTTCAAAGATTCTTTGGTTATAGGTTTCCCTCAGAGAAATTCTGAGATATTTGCAATTTCTTACTAGATAAAACATCAAAATTTTGCCCTGATTCTCTCTCCTTTCTCCCACTCCTTTTTTTTTTTGGTTTTTTTTTTTTTTTGGTTTTGTTTTTTTTTAGTTTTAATTTATTGGTTAAACTAATGGTAGCAATCTTTGAGGTATGTCAAAGAGTGTACATATGTATGTGTGTATATTATGTATGTGGTAACATATTACTGAAGGAAACATTTTAATAAAGATTTCTGTCATATTTTCAAAAATGCTCAGGCTTCAGATTCTGGGGCAAGATGCTGTAAGAAAATTACTTGGCAGCTGTGCACATTAATTGGAGCTCCAGTGGGGATATCATTCATTGCTACCATTGCTATTCCTGAAATGGTCATCAGAATTCCTGTTTATGTTGACAGGAAGATTCACTGTGTGGATAAAGGAAAGCAAACCAACACAAGAGAAATTTGGCTATCCCAGGAAGAATGACTTTGTCAGTGATTGCATCCTCAGTTATTACTGCAGTTAGAATTGCTTTTGGCATCCCAATTATGCTGGCATATGTCAATGTGACTGGCTAATTTGTCTCTCTCATGGAGGCTGCTGTGGTGTTAGTACAGTTGACCAAAAGGGAAGAAAAATTGAATCAAATGAAGATTATTGTCCAATCACAACGGCAGATGCCTGGCAAGCCCTCAAAAGTCCAAGCATTGGGGAAAGCAGCAATGAAGGCCTGACTAGTGTATTCAGCACCAGTGGAAGCCCTACAGATGGACCCTGGGTTAGTCATGTCCCTTACAGTAAATCAGCTCATATTCTTATGTATGTAGTCTATTTTTGCTGCTTAAGCTCATCAGATTAATATACCACTTTCAACTTCTACTCCTAAACAGAAATTGCTTCTTAAAGTACTGTTCTACTTTAGTGATGTACAGTTATCTAACCAAGACAAGACATTCAAACAAAACATGCCTTAAAAAATTTAATAATTTTCAATTATTTTAAAAGAAATGCAACATTGTGTCTTTAGACTTTCTTAACTTGTGCTTCATGACAGTGTAACCTTATAAAATTTGTTGAAAAAGTAAGGAAACCACTCCTCTACTCCCTTTGTTGCTGAAGAAAAGCACTTCTTTCAAAATTAGAGACTTGCATTGAAGAATAAAAATAGTAAGAAAAAAATATATTTGCAATAAAAAACAAAAATCACTGCAGTGAAGAAATTATTGTGCATGAATATTGCTCTCAAGGGGATTCATCTACCCTAATCAGGCTTTTCCAGCTCTCACTTGTCAGAACTATCCTGCTTTCAGACTATATAAATACCCAAACAGATTTACCCACTTTGTTTTCTTCTCTATTTACTCTCTCCTTTATTTTTGACTCTTCGTTTTCTCTTCCTTTTGTTCATTTTATCTATTAATCAATATTTGTTCCTTTTGCTTTTTTGAAAGAGTGCTGTATAGCTTCAAATTCACAGAAACTTAACTAATCCAAACCGTGACTTGATAGTAACTTTGTGAGCTTAGACAAGTTGCTTACTTTAATAGGTCTAATTTTCATCCTCTTTAAAAGTACAGATAATAATATGTACTTCGCAAGTTTGCTGTAAAAGGTATAAGAGATAATGGATGAAAACATGTGGCACGATGCCCTGTACAAAGTTGATGTTTAATAAATATTAATTTAGGCTCTGCGGTAAGCAAAATAATGTCTGCCCTCAAGATGTTCTCAAATGTGTACTACACATTCTTGTAGTCCTGGAATGGGTGAATATGTTACCTTACATAGCAAAAAATGATCTCGCAAAGTGATTAAGTTAAGAAGTTTGAGATGAGATATTAGAATATTTCACTGGACTAATGTAATCACAAGGGTCCTTAAAAATGGAGAACGCTTCTGGTTGAAGAGTGAGAGTTAATACAGGAAGTCAGCAGAGATGAAGCATAAGAAGAATTCTATACACCATTGCAGACTTTGAAGATGAAGGCGTCCATTATTCAAGGAATGTGGGTGGCCTGTATAAGTTGAGAGCAACCCCTGGCTGGCAGCTGGCAAGGTACACAGCCTTGCTAATATTTTGATGTTAGGCTGGTGAGACTGTGTGGTTTTAAGCTGCTAAGTTTATGGTAATTTACTTGAGCAGTCAAAATAAATTAATATTTTTTTCTCTTTTTGTACCTCTTTCTTTTTCTTCTTTCTTATCTTGGTGGTAATTTTATATATATTTTACTTTGTAGAGACTCACCAAGATATGGTTAAGTTTGAAAAATATAAACAACTACTTGTATTAGTATTAAAGGTTTTATTAACATTTGTGACCTTGAGTAATCAAATATAAGAAGTAAATTTTAGAGAAATTTTTAAGCCTTTATAATTTTTAGATCTTTCATCAGTTAAACAGCATTGCATAACAACTACTTCTACACTCAATAGCCAAAATTAATTTATTTAACTCACCTTTCTGTAGATCATGGTTTTCAAATGGACTTAACAGGTGATCCTTTTGGCTTTTTCATGACTCTGTTGTCAGCTGTGGTTCATCTAGGCATCTGTTCCCATAGAGTCTGCAGGATGTCGGCTCTGCTATATTGAATTTCCTTTATATAATCAATCCCCCTCCAGCAGGCTAGCCTGGGCTTCTCCTCAAGGTGGCAGAGTTTCAAGATAGAGGAAATAAGGAAAGACTGTTAAGTTCTAGGTTTAGAATTTACCCAATTTCCTTCTATTGCATTCTGTTCCACAAATAAGTCACAAAGTCAGTTGATATGCAAGGATCGGGGAAATAGACTATATTCCTTGACAGGGAAAACTGCAAAGTCAAATTTCAAAAGACATGGATAGAGGAATGTATGAGAAATTTTTGCTATCAGTCTACCATATGCAAATATAATGAATTTTGTTATTACTTTATTAATAAGAACATATTAATTCCTTAATGTGACAGAACAAATAGATATGCCTTATTTATTACTGGTGAAAAGTATATTTTATCTATATGTGGCTGATATTTGCAGTAATCCTAGCAAATATTTGAAATAAATGATGATCTACTGCATATAAGATCAAATTCTTTATCATAATTTGTTTATTCAAATTCATATCTTTTGTAGTTAAAGTTTCTATGTAAATGTTATCAAATATCTGTGAGGATTTTAAACAATTGTATTTTGTAAGATGATAGAAGTTGATTGTTATTTTTGTTATCCAAGGGAAATTTTAATTCTAGAAAACTAATTTTAGGAGAATCAGTAATTAAACAATCTTAATATGTAACCCTATATTATTCTGTAATTTAAACAAATAGACTATTTAACTATTAAGACAGAACTTCAATATAATTACCTTTTAAACATATTCACATAGAAATGTCAAATATATACAAAAATGGGATACTATTCTAGACATCAACATATTTATTCTTGATCTTAAACAATTATCAGTTCCTGGTCAATTTTATTTCTCATATAATGAACACCCTTTTATTTTGAAGCAAATTCCAGACATTAATATCAAATAACCAACATCGGAAGTTCTGGACAAACAATTAAAAAAAACAAAAAAGTGAAACTGACCAGATTTAACATGCCAAAAGGTTGAAAATCAAACTACAATGTAAGATTCCATCCATATTTTCCGTGGACTTTGAGTAGCACGTTTATGAAGTAGATCTAAATATCACCTCAAGGGCTCCAAAAAAGAAAGTGCCATTGGAATAGCAGCTCACAAAAGTGAGCGAAGACCTTTGGTCTAAACTTGAACAGGATAATTGCCTGCTAAAATAGGACATTTAAATAAGATCCAGAGTCCCCTAATATAACATCTCAAATGTCCATACTACAATTTAAAAACGTTTATTTTACTTAGAACCAGAGCATTCATAACTTGAATGAGAAACGAATCAACAAATACAATGATAATTTACTTTGGGTGTTAAATGGACTGAATTAAAGCTTCCCCAAATATCTGGCAAAGCATTAGCTATTCTAAATGTTTCAGGAGGCAGTGAGCACATCCATCTTCTGCTGAAAGGGGAACTCAGAAAGTCTGGTTGAATGATCAGGGACTTGGAAGAAATACGAATGGAAAACTGGTGACAAAGAAATTTTCGGAAAAGGTAGACCTTTCCGAGTGGGCAAGGAACTTAAAGGTAATTATGTCCTATGTAAATGCTCACCAAAAGGTGACCTCAACAGAGGAAGAATTGAATAATCAAGTTGATAGAATGACCTATTTTGTGAAATCCAATCATCCTTTTTCTTTAACCAACTGCCATTGTCCAACGGGCTTGTGAACAAAGTCGGCATGTTAGCTGAGATGGAGGTTATGCCTGGGCCCAACAATATAGAATTATATCATCAGGACTGACCTGTCTGTGGTCATCACCTAGTGTCCAATCTATCTGCAGCAGACACCAACACTGAGACCCCAGTGTGGCACCATTGCCCCGAGTATTAAGCCAGCTACCTGGTGGCAGGTTGATTACACTGGACAACTTTCATCATGGAAAAGACAATGATTTGTCCTTACTGGAATAGACGCTTAATTTGGATAAAAATTTGCCTTCCCTTACAGCACCAGTTAGGTGGCAATACTTTGCAGGTCTGGGCAAGGTCTTCTAGAAGACTTTACGTGTTCTGAATAAAAGTTCACTAAATGGTACTATTTCCCCCAATTGCCAGAATTCACAGGTTCAGGAATCAAGCAGTGGAAATAGAATGGCACCACCATCATTCCCCTAGTGACCCGCTAGAAAACTAATTGCTTACTATTTCTGCGACTTTATGCTCTGCTAGCATAGAGGTCTTTGTTCCAGAGGAAGGAATGCCTCCCCCAGGGGATACAACAGTAATTCTATCAAACTGGAAGTTAAAACTGCCACCTGGCCACTTTGGGCTCCTCATGCATCTAAACCAACAGGTTTACAAGGGAGTAATGGTGTTGGCTGGAGTGATTTATTCAAACTACAAAGAATAAGATTGGACTACTACTCCAGAGGAGAAGTAAGGGAGAGTATGTTTGGAAAACAGTAGATCCCTTAAGACACCTCTTAGTATTATCATATCCTGTGACTAAGGTCAATGGGAAATTACAACAACCCAATTCAAGCAGGACTACAAATGGCTTAGACCCTTCAGAAATAAAGGTTTGAGCTGAGCTTGGTGACTAATGTCTGTAATCCCAGCACATTGGAAAGGCAAGGCACAAGATCGTTTGAGGTCAGGAATTTGAGACTATCCTGGGTAACCTAGCAATACCCCATTTCTACAAAAATAAAAATAATAAAAAAAAATTAACCAAGCATGGTTCTGTGTGTCTGTAGTCCCAGCTACTCACGAGACTGAGGCAGGAAGACCGCTTGAACCCAAAAGTTTAATGCCGCAGTGAGCTATGATCTCATCACTGCACTCTAGCTTGGATGACAGAGTGAGACAAAGAAAGAAAGAAAGAAAGAAAGGAAGAAAGAAAGGAAGAAAGAAAGAAAGAAAGAAAGAAAGAAAGAAAGAAAGAAAGAAAGAGAGAAAGAAAGAAAGAGAAAGAGAGAAAGAAAGAAAGAGAAAGGAAGAAAGAAAGAAAAGAAAGAAAGAGAAAGAAAAGAAAGAGAGGAAAGGAAGAAAGAGAAAAAATCGAGAAAGAAAAATAGAAAGAAAGTGAGTAAAGGTTCGGGTCAGTTCTCCAGAAGGTAAAGAGAAAGGAAGGAAACAAGGAAGGAAGGAAGAAGGAAGGAAGGAAGGAAGGAAGGAAGGAGAGAAAAAATAGAGAAAGAAAAATAGAGAAAGAAAAAAGAGAAAAAATAGAAAGAAAGTAAGTAAAGGTTTGAGTCAGTTCATCAGAAGGTAAAGAGAAAGAAGGGAGGGAGGGAGGGAGGGAGGAAGGAAGGAAGGAAGGAAGGAGAAAAAAGAGAAAGAAAAGTAGAGAACGAGAAAAATAGAAAGTCTAAGTAAAAGTTTGGGTCAGTTCACAAAAAGGTAATGAGAAAGAAAGAAGAAATGAAAGAAAGAAGGAAAGAAGGAGAGAAGGAAGGAAAGAAGGAAAGAAAGAGAAAGAGAGAAAGAGAAAGAAAGAAAAAAGAGAAAGCAAGAAGAAAGACAAGAAAGAAAGAGAAAGAAAGAAAGAAAGAAAAAGAAAGAGAGAGAGAGAAAGAGGAAAGGAAAGGAAGAAAGAGAAAAAAATAGAGAAAGAAAAAAAGAGAAAAATAGAAAGAAAGTAAGTAAAGGCTCGGATCAGTTCTCCAGAAGGTAAAGAGAAAGGAAGGAAGGAAGGAAGGAAGGAAGGAAGGAAGGAAGGAAGGAAGGAAGGAAGGAAGGAAGGAGAGAAAAAAGAGAAAGAAAAATAGAGAAAGAAAAAAAGAGATAAATAGAAAGAAAGTAAGTAAAGGTTTGGGTCAGTTCGCCAGAAGGTAAAGAGAAAGAAAGAAGGGAGGGAGGGAGGGAGGGAGGGAGGAAGGAAGGAAGGAAGGAAGGAAGGAAGGAAGGAAGAAGAGAGAATAAAACAGAGAAAGAAAAATAGAGAAAGAGAAAAATAGAAAGAAAGTAAGTAAAGGTTTGGGTCAGTTCACAAGAAGGTAATGAGAAAGAAAGAAGAAATGAAAGAAAGAAGGAGAGAAGGAAAGAAAGAAGGAAAAGAAAGAAAGAAGAAAGAAAGAAAGAAAGAAAGAAAGAAAGAAAGAAAGAAAGAAAGAAAGAAAGAAAGAAAGAAAGAAAGAAAGAAAGAAAGAGAAATGGAAGGAAGGAGGGAAGGAAGGAAGGAAGGAAGGAAGGAAGGAAGGAAGGAAGGAAGGAAGGAAGGAAGGAAGGAAGGAAGGAAAGAAGGGAGGAAAAAAGAAAGAAAGTAAGTAAAGCTTTGGGTCAGTTCGCCAGAAGGTAAAGAATCGTGACTAACTAAGGTGTTTGCTGAAAAGAGACAGAATACATAATGGATATTAGAAGGTAGTTAAAAATACCAGCAATGACCGTGTGACCATTTATAGGAACAAGTGCCATGAGTATTTTCTTCCTATTTTGTTAGGAATATGTATGTTTGTACATATACATAAATTAAGAAAATATCCTTCATTTTTTTTCTTTATTATTCCTTGCATTGGTGCATAGAGATATGTTGAGTTCTACCAATATTTAAATATTTCTAATTTTATGTCATGGTATTTAAGTTATGGAATTTCTGGAGAAGAATAATCATCACTCAAGAACATTATTTCCTCTTCTGGGAAATAAATTAATGCATTTTTGTTGTATTCAATATAGTTTCATCATGCTAGGTGAAACTACAACCTTGCTATTGCCTTTATTTCAAGATTAAGTATGGTTTAAAGAGATGCATATGATGCCAAGTTGACAAGGGGTGAACTTGCGATGATTTATTTTGGGTGTCAACTTGGCTGGATTAAGGGATATTCACATAGCTAACAAAGCATCACTTATTCTCAGTGCTTCGGTAGGCACCGAGCCCATCTCATTTCTGTTGAAAGAGAATCCAGGTGGTTTGGCATTTAGTTAGAGTAGTTGTGCTGTCCCAGTTGGGTTCGTGAGAGTATTTCCGATGGAGACTGGACTTTGATTGGGTGGACTGAGTGGGAAGAATTGCCCACAATGTGAGTGGGCATCATCCAATCAGCTGAGTCCCAGAAGTAACAAAGAGATAAACTGGAACTCTATCTTCCTGAGCTTGGGTGTTTTTCTTCTCAAGTTCTTGGACATCAGAACTTCAGGTTCTCCAGCCTTTGGACTCTGGGATTTGTACCAGCAACCTCCCAAACTATCAGCCTCAGAGAGCTGCAACATCAGCTTCCTTGGTTCTAAGGTCTTTGGATTTGAACTGGACCACACTAAAAATTCTTTGGTTCTCCAGCTTGCAGATAGCTTATTGTGGGAATTATCAGCCTTCATAATCAAGTGAGCCAATTCCTCTAATAAATTCCTTCTCATGTATATCTCTTTACAATAAGACCTATATATCCTTAGGTTCTACAGCTGCAGATACAGAAGGCTTACTCTTCTCTGCCATTTAATATAAGGGACTTGGGCATCTTTGGATTTTAGAACCAATGCCCTGCAGATAGTGATGGACAACTGTATATATGTTCAGTGGGATCTGTCTCTCTGGAAAACCCTGACTAAAACACATATCAACCTTGTTATGACTCAGATGGTGAAATTACCTGAAAAGGATTTTAATGCAGCCATCAAAACATACTTCAACAAGCAATATCAAATTCACTTAAAGCAAATGAAAATATTTTAACAATTCGAAAAAGAAATGAGTTATAATTATAAAAACAACAAAGTGGAAATTATAGAACAAAAAAAATGCAATAATATCAAAAGCAACAACTGACTGGATTGGCTCAATAGTAGAGTGGAGCTAACAGAAGATAGAATCAGTGAATTTGGACTGGGTATGTTAGCTCACGCCTGTAATCCCAATAGTTTGGGAGGCCAAGGCAGGTGGATAATTTGAGCCCAGGAGTTTGAGACCAGCCTGGGCAAGATGGCAAAACCCCATCTCCACAAACAATGCAAAAAATTAGCCAGGCATGGTGGCGTGCACCTATAGTCCCAGCTACTTAGAAGACTGAGGTAGTGGAATTACTTGAACCTGCCTGGGAAGTTGAGGCTACAGTAAGTTGTGATTGTGCCATGCACTCCAGCTTGGGCAACAAAGTATGACAGAGTCTTACTCCACAGGCTAAGAAAAAATAAAATTCTGTCTCAAAAAAGTCAGTGAATTTTCAGACAATATAATTTACCTTATCTAAACAACAGAGATGAACTAGACTGGGGGAAAAATAGAGCCTCAGGGATCTATGTTACAGTAGCAAATGATCTAACATGCATATATTCTGAATCCTAGAAGAATTTACTGGAAAATTTTACTGAAATTTAAATAAGAACCAATGTGAATTCTGTATGATATGTTCCAGGACATAAAAAATAAGAAAACATTTCTAACTCATTTTATGAGGTCAGTATGCCCTAATATAAAAATCAGACACATTCTTAAAGAGAAAAACTACATACCTATATCTCTCATAAGCTTTGGCAAAAAAAAAAAAAAATCTTCAACATAATATGAGCGTGTAGGATCCAGCATTATCGAAAAAGAAATATACCTCACAATAAAGTGGAGATTGGGAGTTGCAAGGTTGGTTTAATATTCAGTAATCAATCAGTATAATTAATGATATCAACAGACTAAACAAAACCTATAGTTGGCAGCATATTTAATGGTGAAAAACTCTATCTTTTCTTACACTAAAAACAAGCAAGGATGTCTGCTATTGCCACTCATATGAAACATAGTACTGAAGGTTTAGCCTGCATAATAAGGCAAGAGAAGAAAAGAAAAAATAATGAAGATGATATAGGAAGAAATAAAAGTATCTCTATTTAAAGATATGACTATTTATTGAGAATATTCTAAAGAGTCCTTTAAACATGTGTCCTACTAACATTAACAAGTGTGTTCAAAAATATTGCAGGACATAAGACTAACCCACACAAATCAGTCATATTTTTAAATACTATCAATTGAAAACATGTAAAGTGGAGTTAAAAACGTGATAGTTGTAATTATTCCCCTAAAATTAAATCCTTAGGTATAAATCTAATAAAATGTCTACAGTTTCTGCATGATGAACTTGAAAAATGCTAATATAATAAATAAAGGAAACATTAAACAAATGGAAAGACATACCACGTTCATAGATTGGATGACTTAACATAGCAAAGGTATCAATTCTCCACAAATAAATCAATAGATTTAACACAATTCTGAACAAAATTCAGGCAAGATGTTTTGAATATAAATAGACAATTATAGACAAGCTGATTTTAAAATTTAAGTGAAAAATCAAGCAACAAAATACATATAATTATTTTTAAATGTAGAAGAAAGTAGAAGCAAACACTCTACCTATTATTAAGATACATATATAGTGACAGTAATCCTGACTGTGTGATATCAGTGGGAGTCATAGACACTTACATAAATGCAATAAAATAGTGAATCTAATAACAGACTCACCAACTGCGTCAACTGATATCTGAGAAAGGCACAAGTTTTTTAGTGGAACAAAGATGGTCTTTTCAATGATAGTGTTGAAAGATATTCATATGCAAAGAAAATAAATGATAATTGACTTGAGACTCACATGCTGTACAAAGATTATCTCAAAATGAGTCATAAACCTAAATGTAAAGCTATAATTTTTTTCAAAAAAATCACAAGTAGAAAGCTTTAAACTCATGGTTACACAGAGTTCTTAGCCATAACATCATTAGGGAAGGAAAGCTATCTTTATTTTGCCTGTTGATGGGTTCATGGCTGAGGTCTCTATAGCAAAAGACAGGTTAATCAGAGAAAACATAATGAGGATTCAGTGAAACAGGTAAATTTTTGCATTTTTCTACTTAGGTATGATGAAGAGTGGACAGTTCTAGAAAAATATGATTGGAGTGAAAAAGGATGTGATCTACTAGTAACAAACTTGGGTGGGGGTATTTAACAAGGCTTCTTTGTGATTCTTCTCAGGGTCTTTAGAGATAAAGATGTTCCTTTCCTCCACATACAGGGAGGACAGTTTTCTAATGAGGTTCTTATGATCTGCTTCAGGGAAGAGAGGTGGCAGAAGGTCAGTTACTTTCCTAGGTTGTATGACCTAATTCAGAGAAGAGTGAAGAGAATGTAAGAGTGGTCTTCATGCTTCTACTGTTTTCTCAAACGCCAAAGGTGCCATATTTTGGGGGAGTGTGTCCTGAGTTCTATTAAAACAAATTAATAAATCACAAAGAAAAATGAAATAAATTGAATTTCTGCAAAAGATCCTGACAATTGAACAACAGAATAAAAAAAAAATGATAGACTGGAAGAAAATATTTGTACAACATATATCTGACAAAGAACTTGTATCTAAAATATATGAAGAACTCTCAAAGCTTAATAATAGTAATGTTAGGGTGTCAATTTTAGATCTTTCTTGCTTTCTCCAGTGGGCATTTAGTGCTATAAATTTCCCTCTAAACACTGCTTTAGCTGTGTCCCAGAGATTCTGGTACATTATCTCTTTGTTCTCATTGGTTTCAAAGAACTTATGTATTTCTGCCTTCATTTCGTTATTTACCCAGTAGTCATTCAGGAACAGGTTGTTCAGTTTCCATGTAGTTGTACAGTTTTGAGATGGAGTCTCACTGTCTCCCAGGTCGGTGTGCAGTGGCATGATCTCAGCTCACTGCAAGCTCCGCCTCCCGGGTTCATGCCATTTTCCTGCCTCAGCCTCCTGAGTAGCTGGGACTACAGGTGCCCACCACCATGCCCGGCTATTTTTTTTGTATTTTTAGTAGAGATGAGGTTTCACAATGTTAGGCAGAATGGTCTCGATCTCCTGACCTCATGATCTGCCCACCTTGGCCTCCCAAAGTGCTGGGATTACAGGAGTGAGCCACTGTGCCCAGCCTTGAGTGAGTTTCTTAATCCTGAGTTCTAGTTTAATTGCACTGTGGTCTGAGAGACTGTTTGTTATGATTTCCATTATTTTGCATTTGCTGAGGGGTGTTTTACTTCCAATTATGTGGTCAATTTTAGAATAAGTGCAATGTGGTCCTGAGAAGAATGTATATCTGTTTATTTGGGATGGAGTGGTATGTAGATGACTATTAGGTCCACTTGGTCCAGAGCTGAGTTCAAGTCCTGAATATCCTTGTTAATTTTCTGTCTTGTTGATCTAATATTGACAGTGGGGTATTAAAGTCTCCCACTATTATTGTGTGGGAGCCTAAGTCTCTTTGCAGGTCTCTAAGAACTTGCTTTATGAATCTGGGTGTTCCTGCATTGGGTGCATATATATTTAGGATAGTTGGATAGTTAGCTCTTCTTGCTGCATTGATCTCTTTACCATTATGTAAGGCCCTTCTTTGTCTTTTTTGATCTTTGTTAAAGTCTGTTTTACCAGATACTAGGATTGCAAAACCTGCTTTCTTTCTTTTTTTTTTTTTTTTTTTTTTGCTTTCCATTTGCTTGGTACATATTCCTCCATCCCTTTATTTTGAGCCTATGTGTGTCTTTGTACATGAGATAGGTCTCCTGAATACAGCACACTGATGGGTCTTGACTCTTTCTCCAGTTTGCCAGTCTGTGTCTTTTAATTGGGGCATTTAGCCTGTTTACATTTAAGGATAATACTGTTAAGTATGAATTTCATCCTGTCATTATGATGCTACCTGGTTATTTTGTCCATTAGTTGATGCAGTTTCTTCATAGTGTTGATGGTCTTTACAATTTGGTATGTTTTTGCAGTGGCTGGTACTGGTTTTCCCTTTCCATATTTAGTGCTTCCTTCAGGAGGTCTTGTAAAGTAGGCCTGGTGATGATAAAAGTCTCTCAGCATTTGCTTGTCTATAAAGGATTTTATTTCTCCATCGCTTATGAAACTAACTTTAGTGGACATGAAATTCTGGGTTGAAAATTCTTTTCTTTAAGAATGTGGAATATTGGCCCCCACTCTCTTCTGGCTTGTAGGGTTTCTGTAGAGAGATCCACTGTTAGTCTGATGGGCTTCCCTTTGTGGGTAACCTGGCCTTTCTCTCTGACTGCCCCTAACATGTTTTTCCTTCATTTCAACCTTGGTGAATCTGATTATTATGTGTCTTGGGGTTGCTCTTCTCGAGGAGTATCTTTGTGGTGTTCTCTGTATTTCCTGAATTTGAATGTTGGCTTGTCTTACTAGGTTGGGGAAGTTCTCCTGTATAATATCCTGAAGAGTGTTTTGAACTTGGTTCCATTCCCTCTGTCACTCTCAGGTATACCAATCAATTGCAGGTTTAGTCTTTTTACATAGTCTCATATTTCTTGGAGGCTTTGTTCATTCCCTTTCATACTTTTTTTCTCTAATCTTGTCTTCATGCTTTATTTTATTAAGTTGACTTTCAATCTGTGATATCCTTTCTTCCTCTTGATTGATTCAGCTATTGACACTTGTGTACGCTTCACAAAGTTCTCGTGCTGTGTTTTTCAGGTCCATCAGGTCATTTATGTTCTTCTCTAAACTGGTAATTCTAGTTAGCAATTCCTCTACCATTTTTCAAGGTCTTAGCTTCCTTGCATTGCATTATAACATGCTCTTTAGCTCAGAGGAGTTTGTAATTACCCACCTTCTGAAGCCTACTTCTGTCAATTCATCAAACTCATTCTCCGTCCAATTTTGTTCCCTTGCTGATGAGGAGTTGTGATCTTTTGTAGGAGAAGAGGTGTTCTGGTTCGGAGAATTTTCAACCTCTTTGCACTGATTTTTCCTCATCTTCATGGATATATCTACCTTTGGTCTTTGATGTTGGTGACCTTCAGATGGTGTTTCTGTGTGGACATCCTTTTTGTTGATGTTGATGCTATTCCTTTCTGTTTGTTAGTTTTCCTTCTAACAGTCAGTCCTCTCTGCTGCAGGTCTGCTGGAGTTTTCTGGAGGTCCACTCTAGACCCTATTTGCCTGGGTATCACCAGGGGAGGCTGCAGAACAGCAAAGATTGCTGCCTGTTCCTTCTTCTGGAAGCTTCGTCCCAGTGGGGTACCTGCCAGATGCTAGCCAGAGCTCTCAGTCTATCCCTTTGCAGAGATCGAGCAATGTGCTGAGAGATCTGCTGCTCTCTCACAAGGTGGCAGGCAGGAAGATTAAAGTCTGCTGAAGCTGCAGCCACAGCCACGCCTCCCCCAGGTGCTCTCTCCCAGGGAGATAGAAGTTTTACCTATAAGCCCCTGATTGGGGTGATGCCTTTCTTTCAGAGATGCCCTGCCCAGAGAGGAGGCATCTAGAGAGGCAGTCTGGTTACAGAGGCTTTGCGAGCTGTGGTGGACTCCAGCCAGTTCAAACTTCCTGGTAGCTTTGCTTACACTGTGAGGGGAAAACTGACTACTCAAGCCTCAGTAATGATGAACGCCCCTCCACCCACCAAGCTCGAGTGTCCCAGGTCAACTTCAGACTGCTGTGCCGGCAGAAATAATTTCAAGCTGGTGGATCTTAGCTTGCTGTGCTCCATGGGAGTGGGATCCACTGAGCTAGACCACTGGGGTCCCTGGCTTCAGCTCCTTTTCCAGGGTAGTAAACGGTTCTGTATTGCTGGTGTTCCAGGTGCCACTGGGGTATACTGAAGGAGATAGAGGCATGAAAAACCCTTCAAAAAAATCAATGAATCCAGGAGTTGTTTTTTTGAAAAAATTAACAAAATAGACTGCTAATGAGACTAACAAATAAGAAAAGGGAGAAGAATCAAAAGACAGAAATGATAATTAAAAAATGATAAAGGGGATATCACCACTGATCCCACAGGAATACAAACTACCATCAGAGAACACTATAAACACCTCTATGCAAATAAACTAGAAAATCTAGAAGAAATGGATAAATTCCTGGACACATACACCCTCCCAAGACCAAACCAGGAAGAAGTTGAATCTCTCAATAGACCAATAACAAGTTCTGAACTTGAGACAGTAATTAGTAGCCTACCAGCCAAGAAAAGCTCAGGACTGGATTTATTCACAGCCGAATTCTATCACAGCTACAAGGGGGAGCTGGCACCATTCCTTCTGAAA
Organism: Theropithecus gelada; assembly: GCF_003255815.1. Lineage (NCBI taxonomy): Eukaryota > Metazoa > Chordata > Mammalia > Primates > Cercopithecidae > Theropithecus > Theropithecus gelada. Next base: position 63,824,560 of record NC_037689.1, read on the forward strand.
GTATTCAAAACAATAGAAAAAGAAGGAATCCTTCCTAACTCATTTTATGAGGTCAGCATCATCCTGGTACCAAAACCTGGCAGAGACACAATAAAAAAAAAAAAATTCAGGCCGATATTTCTAATGAACATCGATGTGAAAATCCTCAATAAAATACTGGCAAACTGAATCCAACAGCACATCAAAAAGCTTATCCACCACAATCAAGTTGGCTTCATCCCTGGGATGCAAGGTTGTTTCAACATATGCCAATCAACAAACGTAATCCATCACATAAACAGAAGCAATGACAAAAACCACATGATTATCTCAATAGATACAGAAAACGCCTTTGATAAAATTCAACACTCCTTCATGCTAAAAACTCTCAATAAACTAGGTATTGATGGAACGTATCTCAAAATAATAAGAGCTATTTATGACAAAATCAAGGCCAATATCATACTGAATGGACAAAAGCTAAAAGCATTCCCTTTGAAAATCAGCACAAGAAAAGGATGTCCTCTCTCACCACTCCTATTCAACAGAGTATTGGAAGTTCTGGCCAGAGCAATCAGGCAATGAGAAAGAAATAAAGGGTATTCAAATGGTAAGAGAGGAAGTAAAATTGTTTCTGTTTGCAGATAACATGATTGTGTATTTAGAAAACCCCATTGTCTCAGCCCAAATTCTCCTTAAGCTGATAAGTAACTTCAGCAAAGTCTCAGGATACAAAATCACTGTGCAAAAATCACAAACATTCCTATATGCCAATCATAGACAGAGAACCAAATCATGAGTGAACTTCCACTCACAATTGTAACAAAGAGAATAAAATACCTAGGAATACAACTTACAAGGGATGTGAAGGACCTCTTGAAGGAGAACTACAAACCACTGCTGAATGAAATGAGAGAGGACACAAACAAATAGAAAAACATTCCATGCTCATGGATAGGAAGAATAATATTGCGAAAATGCCCATAATACCCAAAGTAATTTATAGATTCAATGCTATATCCATCAAGCTACCATTGACGTTCTTCACAGAATTAGATAAAAACTACTTTAAATTTCATATGGAACCAGAAACAGCCTGTATAGCCAAGACAATCCTAAGAAAAAGAACAAAGCTGGAGGCATTATGCTACCTGACTTCAAACTATACTACAAAGCTACAGCAACCAAAACAGCATTGTACCGGTACCAAAACAGATATATAGACCAATGGAAAAGAACAGAGACCTCAGAAATAACACCACACATATACAACCATCTAATCTTTGACAAACCACACAAAAACAAGCAATGGAGAAAGGATTCCCTATTTAATAAATGATGTTGGGAAAACTGGCTAGCCATATGCAGAAAACTGGAACTGGACTCCCTCCTTACACCTTATACAAAAATTAACTCAAGATGGAGTAAAGACTTAAATGTCAGACCAAAAACCATAAAAACACTAGAAGAAAACCTATGCTATACCATTCAAGACATAGGCATGGGCATAGACTTTACCACTAAAACACCAAAAGCAATGGCACCAAAAGCCAAAATTAACAAATGGGATCTGATTAAACTAAAGAGCTTCTGCACAGCAAAAGAAACTGTCATCAGAATGAACAGGCAACCTACAGAATGGGAGAAAAGGTTTGCAATCTATTCATCTGACAAAATGCTAATATCTAGAATCTACAAAGAACTTAAACAAATTTACAAGAAAAAATCTACCCCATCAAAAAGTGGGCCAATGATATGAACAGACAATTCTCAAAAGAAGACATTTATGGAGCCAACAAACATATGAAAAAAAGCTCATCATCACTGGTCATTAGAGAAATGCAAATCAAAACCACAATGAGATACCATCTCACACCAGTTAGAATGGTAATCATTATAAGGCCAGGAAACAACAGATGCTGGAGAGGATGTGGACAAATAGGAATCCTTTTATACTGTTGGTGGGAGTGTAAATTAGTTCAACCATTGTGGAAGACAGTGTGGTGATTCCTCAAGGATCTATAACCAGAAATACCATTTGACCCAGCAATCCCATTACTGGGTATATACCTAAAGGATCATAAATCATTCTACTATAAAGACACATGCACACATATGTTTATGGCACCACTGTTCACAATAGCAAAGACTTGGAACCAGCCCAAATGACAATCAATGATAGACTGGATTAAAAAAATGTAGCATATATACAACATGGAATACTATACAGCCATAAAAAAGATTGAGTTCATGTCCTTTGAGGGGACATGGATGAAGCTGGAAACCATCAGTCTCAGCAAACTAACATAGGGACAGAAAACCAAACACTGGATATTCTCACTCATAATTGGGAGTTGAGCATTGAGAACACATGGGCACAGGGAGGGGAACATCACACACTGGGGCCTGTCTAGGTGTGGGGGGCTAGGGGACAGCATTAGGAGAAATACCTAATGTAGATGATGGGTTGATGGGTGCAGCAAACCACCATGGCACGTGTATATCTATGTAACAAACCTGCATGTTTTGCACATGTATCCCAGAACTTAAAGTATAATAATTAAAAAAACTTAAAAACAAAACAATTAGAAAACGGGCAGAAAACATAAAGACATTTCACCCACGAGAATATATATATGTCACATTGATTATGTGTAAAGATGTTCAAAACCATTAGTCATCGGGGAAATGGAAATTAAAATTACATTGAGCTATCACTATGCGCCTATTAGAATGCCGAAAATAAAATACAATGACAAATGTGTGTGAGGGTGCAGACAAACTGGATCATTTATACATTGCTGGTGGGAATGTATAATGTTACTCACAGTCTGTTTGAAAACATTTTTACAGTTACCTTTAAAGCTAAATGTGCAACTTCCATATGACCCAACAACTACACTCTTGGCAATTTTTCACAAATAAATTAAAATTTATATTTACACAAAAACCTACATGGGAATATTTACAGCATCTTTATTCATAAAAATCACAAGTAGCAAAAGAACCCATATTTCATTCAATGGGTAAATAATTAAATAAATTGTGGTGCATCCATACCATGAAATAATACCCAGCAATACAAAGAAATGAACTTTTATATACACAACTTGAATGAATCTTTAGGGAATTATGCTGAGGGAATACCTTAATCCAAAAGGCTTACATATGGCATTAATTAATACATATAGATACTTTAAATTATAAAATCATAAAGGTAGATTTTTCATTGCTTAATATTAAAAAGAGGGGAAGAAGGGAGGTGGCTATTATTATAAAAGGGTAGGCTGAGTATGGTGTCTCACACCTGTAATCCCAGCACTTTTGGAGATTGAGATGAAAGGATTTCTTGGGCCCAGAGGTTGGGGCTGCAGTGAGCCGTGATAGCACCACTGCACTCCAGCCTGAGAGACAGAGTGAGATCCTGACTCTAAATAAATAATTAAATAACTACAAATACAATAAAAGAGCAGTAGCAGGGATCCTTGAGGTGTTGATACACTTCTTTATCTGGATTGTGGTTGTGGTCACACAAATCTACACATATGCTAAAATTACATGAACTCAATACACACCCATACACACAAATGCATATAAAACCAATGACATCTGAATAAGGCTGGGATTGTACCAATTTCAATTTCCTGGCTTTAATAATTTACTAGTTATTTAAAATGCTAACATTGAGTGAAACTTAAGGGTACGTAGGAACTTTTTCTACTGCTTTAGCAACTTCCTGTGCATCTATAATTATTTCAACACAAAAAGTTAAAAAAAAAGGAAGGAATCTTTAAAAAAATTATAACACAATTCCATTATCACACCTAAAAACTAACAATATTTCCTTATCCTCAATTATCTAGTCAGCGTTCAAATTTCCACTGTCCCAAAATTTTTTTTTTTTTTTTTTTTTTTTTTTTTTTTTGAAATGGAGTCTCGCTCTGTCACCCAGGCTGGAATGCAGTGGTGAAATCTCAGCTCACTGCAAGCTCCGCCTCCCGGGTTCACACCATTCTCCTGCCTCAGCCTCCCAACTAGTTGACACTACAGGTGCCCACCACCATGCACGGCTATTTTTTTTTTTTTTGTATTTTTAGTAGAGACAGGGTTTCACCATGTTAGCCAGGATGGTCTCCATCTCCTGACCTCGTGATCTGCCCACCTCAGCCTCCCAAAGTGCTGGGATTATAGGCATGAGCCACCACACCCGGCCAATTTCTCTCTCTCTCACCACACACACACACACACACACACACACACGTGCACACACAAACACTTCAGTGAATGTATTTTGAGTAGTGATCAAAATATCAAAATAATGTAGTTGCAATGCATATGTCTCTGAAGCCTCTTTTAATCCACAGCTTCTCCATTAATATTTTTTCATGACACTTTGTTAAAAAATATCGATCACCAGCTTGGGCAACATAGTGAGACACTGTTTCTACAAAAAGTTAAAAAATTATCTGGGTGTGGTGGTGCACACCTATAGTCCCAGCTACTCGGGAAACTGAAGTGGGAAGATTGCTTGAGTATGGGAGTTCAAGTTTGCAGGGAGCCAAGATTCTGCCACTGCATTCCAGCCTGTTTGACAGAGCAAGACCCCATCTCAAAAAAAAAAAATATATATATATAAAATAAATATATACATATAATATATATATAAAATAAATATATACATATAATATATATATATTATATTTGTGGTAGATTCCCACAGTCTGATTACATCTCTGTGGTGATGTTTATTATGTTCCTCTGTCCTCTAGTTCCTGTAAATGGGTAGTTAGACCCAGAGGCTTGATCAGATTTAAAAATTTCCATTTGGGGTGGGCAGAGGAGGGGAGTGAAAAAATTACCCCATAGATTTTATTGTCATATAAAGGCACTGGTGTCTTGTTAGTTGTTCGTTCGTTTGTTCTCTTTCTTTCTTTCTTTCTTTCTTTCTTTCTTTCTTTCTTTCTTTCTTTCTTTTCTTTCTTCTTTCTTTTTTTTCTCTCTTTTTCTTTCTTATTCTTTCCTTTCTTTATCTTTCCTTTCTTTCTTTCTCTTTCTTTCCTTTCCTTCCCTCCCTCCCTCCCTCCCTTCCTTCCTTCCTTCCTTTTCTTTCTTCTTTTTGAGACAAGCTCTTGCTCTGTCACTCAAGCTAGAGTGCAGAGGTGTGATCACAGCTCACTGCAGCCTCAACCTCCTGGGCTCAAGCAATCCTCCCACCTCAGCCTCCCCAGTAGCTGGGATGACATGCACGTGCCACTACTCCTGGCTAATTTTTAATTTTTTGTATAGACAAGATCTCACTATGCTGCCCAAGCTAGTCTTGAACTCCTGGGGTCAAGAGATCCTCCTGCCTTAGCCTCCCAAAGTGCTGAAATTATAGGCATGAGCCATTGTGACCAGCCTGATTAGTTGCCTTTCTTTCTATGATATTAGCACACATTGGCCCATGACTAAATCTATTAATTCACCAGGAGAGGCAAACTCAATTTGATCTTAAGATTTGTGATTAACAACAATCCATGCATTCTATAAAGATATTTGCTTATACAAACTCAATATTTGTGCCAAAATATATCCCTTGCATGCCTAATTATCTTTTAGATAATCACATGAGTACAATAACTGTGTGCCTAATTGTCAATTACCTAATTATCTACAATAAGCTCTTTTAATGTGGAGAATTGTGAGTGGAAAATAAGAGGTCAACACCTAAAAATTTGGCAATATTTCTAATCATCATAATTAGCAATTAACAACACACATTGAAAACATCCAGAATTTTTCTGTGTCCTTTCAGGGCTCTACTTTGTTAGCGAGATACTTTACATGTAATATAAAAGGGAGGGATGGAAATATAATATAGTGGTATTGATAGGTGACAAAGTGCTAGCAGCCCTCACTCTCAGCACCTCCTCAGCCTCAGCATCCACTCTGGTGGCGCTTTCAGCCTGCCACGGCACCGTGGGAGCCCCTCTCTGGGAAGGCTGGGACCAGAGCCCCCTTCCTCTGCTTGCTGGGAGATGTGGAGAGAGAGGCATGGGCAGGAACTGGGGCTGTGCACTACACTGGCAGGGCTGTGCATTGTGCTGGCAGGCCACTGTGAGTTCCGGTGGGCATGGGCTCCAGCTTGGCAGGCCCGCACATGGAGCGGCCGGCCAGCAGGCACTGTCAGCCCAGGGCAGTGAGGGGCTTAGCACCTGGGCCAGCAGCTGCAGAGGTTGTTCCAGGTCCCCCAGCAGTGCCGGCCAGCCCAGGCCACACTCAAATTCTCACCGGGCCCTAGCTGCCTCCTCGCAGGGCAGGGCTCCGGACCTGCAGCCCGCCATGTCTGAGCTCCTCCCCTGCAGTGGGCTCCTGTGGGGCCTGAGCCTCCCCGACGGGCAGCGCCCCCTGCTCCATGGCGCCCAGTCCCGTGGACAGCCCAAGGGCTGAGGAGTGCAGGCACCGCTCGGGACTGGCAGACAGCTCTGCCTGCAGCCCGAGGCAGGATCCACTGGGTGAAGCCAGCTGGGCTCCTGAACTGGATGGGGACTTGGAGAACTTTTATATCCAGCAGGAGGATTGTATGTGCACCAATCAGCACTCTGTGTCTAGCTCAGGGTTTGTAAATCTACCAATTGGTACTCTGTATCTAGCTAACCTAGTGGAGACTTGGAGAACTAGCACTCTGTGATTCTGTGTCTAGCTCAAGGATTGTAAATGCACCAATCAGCACTGTGTCTAGCTCAGGGTTTGTGAATACACCAATTGGTACTCTGTAGCTAGCTAACTCTGTATCTAGCTAACTAGCACTCTGTGACTGTGTCTAACTCAAGGATTGTAACCCTACCAATCAGCACTCTGTCAAATTGGACCAATCAGCTCCCTGTAAAATGAACCAATCAACTCTCTGTAAAATGGACCAATCAGCAGGATGTGGGTGGGGCCAGATAAGGGAATGAAAGCAGGCTGCCTGAACCAGCAGTGGCAACCTGCTTGGGTCCCCTTTCACACTGTGGAAACGTTGTTCTTTCACTCTTTGCAATAAATCTTGCTTCTGCATAGCCTTTGGGTCCGTGCGGCATTTATGAGCTGTAATAGTCACGGCGAAGGTCTGCAGCTTCACTCCTGATGCCAGCGAGACCACGAACCCACCGGGAAAAAGGAACAACTCCAGACGTGCTGCCTTTAAGAGCTGTAACACTAACCACAAAGGTCTGCAGCTTCACTCCTGACAGCGAGACCACAAACTCACCAGAAAGAAGCAGCTCCAGACACATCTGAACGCCTGAAGGAACAAACTCCAGGCACCTCATCTTTAAGAACTGTAACACTCACCGTGAGGGTCTGTGGCTTCATTCTTGAAGTCAGTGAGACCAAAAACCCACCAATTCCGGACACAGTATGTTGGTTAAACTATCACATGAAGGATTCAGTGCCTAGTCTTAGAATTGGAAAAGGCTTTCTTCTGTTGGTTCCTTAGGATGACAGTCACAGTGGAGAAGAATGTAGTACAAAGTTTTATTTAGAGCCACTTTTTTCTTATTTCCTGCAGTTACTTTTTTAGTATTATTATTAAATAAAAAGAAATTTTGTGTTTAAAAAATTCGAAGTTTGGTGAATGAATATGACGTTACCAATACTTTGACTGACAAAAGGCAGAAACTGTGTTTAACTGTAGTTTTTTATTAATAACCTGCAGAAGGATAATAAAAGGAAATAGATTCCATATATATAAAATACCTAAACTCAAGAGCAAGACAATGATGAAGCAGCAATTCATAGGGAAAATAATAACACTGCTTTTAAATATTTCAGGTTCCTAAGGATATCAGGAAAAAGCTTTCAAAGTCTGATGAATTCTTCAATATTTTCTCCTGCTGCTCTTCTATTCACATTTTCCATTTAAGTGAATGCAAGGTCATTGTTTTGCCTTAAGCACGCCTGTTATTCCTACCCTCGTTGCCTTTTCACTTGGAAATCTCTAGGATTGAAATTCCCTTTATCTTTCCCCTGCTAAGAAAACACCCATTCTGTCTTCAAAATTCAAATAAGGTTCCAAATCCTATGTAAAACCTTCCTGTGCCTCCCCTTTCCCATCACAATTAATTACCTTTCTCATTTCTGTATCTTGAAAATAAGTAAATTATCATATGAATCACAGTGCAATTTATTTATTTGTTGCTTGCCTGGCTTCCTTTTAAGAATGTGAGTATCTGAAGGGCAGCAACTCTTTTTTTTTTTTTAGTCCTGTTTGTATCCACAGTCTGTAGTATAGTGTTAGCACAGAAAGACATTTACTGGAGTCTTGTTTAGCTGATCCAAAGCTGAACATAGACTAAAAAAGGTAAACAAGTACATGAAATTGATGATATTATGGGCAGGAGTAATGTGAAATTGAAGAAAATGTGTCATATGTAACTTTGAAATTAAATAGAACAGCAGAACAGAGAGAGGTAAATGGTTATAACAGATTTTATTGTGATGGCAAAAATTCTTTAAAAAATATGTAATATTTTGTAAAGATTTTTACTTTTTGCTAAATAGAGTGTTTCATTTTTATAACTTAATAATAGAAGACACATGCCTGATTTTCATGCATTACTCACGTTCGCTTATTCAGCATGAAGTAAAATTTAAGGATTCTAGCCACCTGTCAAACAGAGCATTAACATTAAATTGACAGTTCTGTTAGATCTGTGTGTACTGTCTGTCAGTACAGACAGGAAGATCTTTAAGGCAAATCTTTAGCTTAAACATGTAGTTTACACATATTCCTCTTTAGATGTAAACTAGAAAAATTGCTGTTAGAGATGAGTGAAAATTGGTAAAGAGGCAATCTCAAGGCATATTAGCTTCCTTATCTCAGACAATTCCTGTCTCCAGTCGTCTCATAATTATAAAACCAGTGCTAAGTATCTTCATGGAGTTTTGCACTCAGTTGTGTGCATATTTATGCAACTTGAATCTAATTAACAGTTCATCACACCTCATGAGTTGTGCCATTGCAAATGTAGCTCCTAAATGATTAAGGTGTATTTTGTTTCCAAAATTACACAGTCATTGAAATACTACTACTTAACTACTATCATTTTTTCTTAGTGATTTTCAAATTTCTACCCCTATTGTTTTCAGAAAAATTAATTTGTATTTTAGTGATCAATGATAATTACTAATGAAAAAAAACTCAGAAAAAAAATTACAGTTTAGATTAAATGTAATAAGCTTGAGTTTAGTATTTTCGTGTAGTAGAAAAAAAAATAGTTGATGATAATGATAGAAGAAAAAAGTACATAATAAAATGATACAGTTAGACATGGAACTAATCACTGATAATTCTGGTTCCTGTTTTTACAACTTCATGGAAAGAACCACAAGTCATTTCACTGATTGCATTTAGTAACATTTAATACCTTATGAAGGTCACAGAGTCCAGGAAATAAATGAAAATGAATGATCTTATACAAGAGGCACTGGAGGTTCATACTGAGATCTGTTCAACATTGTAGTCAATAAAATGATCAGTATTATAATTTAGTATAGTACTTTATTTTATTATTTGACCTAAGACTAGAATTAGAATACTGTTTAGAAACCTTAGCTTTTTCCTCTATGAAAGATTAGTTTTAATTTTCCTTTTCTATTGTGTTTTCTTCTTTTCCTTTTAACTGCTGGAGCAGCTAACTAATCTTACAATAATACTTTGGAAAGAATCCTTATGCAAGGGATAACACCAACAAATTTCAGTGATAAAACAATTTCTAAATCCTAAAAATAATAGTGACAAAATTGTTTCCTAGTCACAAGAGTAACATATGAAACTCAAGTGACTAATTTGTGACAATTACCACATGCAAAATTAATTGGATTGTATTTCCAAGTACATTTCTGGATACCTAATATGGCCCTTGTATAGGTAAATACAAAATAAGAGGGAGCTTCACATAAATTAGTCAATAAATATCTTTGGAACTGCTAATGATTTTCATGACTTAGTTTACATGCTGAGGACTTAGCTGTCAATGAAATACAGAGCATGAGAGAGACCATGCCATATATACACGTGAACAAATAAATAAGAAAAATTTCAGTCAATGATTAATTCAATGAAAAATATCATTTAATAGAATAACAGCATGTCACTGTTTTAAATATAGTAGCCATGAAAAGTGATGGCTACTGATTAAATATAGTAGCTGATGATCTACTGATTAAATATGGTAGCCATGGAAAGTGATGGCTAGTTAACTGATTTAAATATGGTATCCATGGAAAGTGTATCTGAGAAGGAGATATTTAATTGAGACTTGAATCATGAAAAAGAAGCAGCCAAGCAAAGATCTAGGATAAGGCTGTTCCAAGAAGGCGTAGTAATAAATTACTTGATATGAGATTAGACTTGGAGTATACAAGAGGCAGAAAAAGCCCAGTGAGGCTGAATATAGTGGTAGGTGGCAAGAATGGAAGGAGGTAAAGCAGGGGCAATAGTCAGTGTGTTTTTTTTTTTTTTTCAATTTTAACACCATTTTGTTTTCCTTCTTCTTCATATGATAAAGCGTCATATGATAAAGTTCTTTCCCTACTCAGAACTGCATATAATTTCTTTTTATTTTTTCTTTTATTTCCCCCTTTTTAAAAATATTATTATACTTTAAGTTCTAGGGTACATGTGCACAACGTGCAGGTTTATTACATATGTATACTTGTGCCATGTTGGTGTGCTGCACCCATCAACTCATCAGCACCCATCAACTCATCATTTGCATCAGGTATAACTCTCAATGTGATCCCTCCCCCTCCCCCTTCCCCATGATAGGCCCCGGTGTGTGATGTTCCCCTTCCCGAGTCCAAGTGATCTCATTGTTCAATTCCCACCTATGAGTGAGAACATGCGGTGTTTGGTTTTCTGTTCTTGTGATAGTTTGCTGAGAATGATGGTTTCCAGCTGCATCCATGTCGCTACAAAGGACACAAACTCATCCATTTTTATGACTGCATAGTATTCCATGGTGTATATGTGTCACATTTTCTTAATCCAGTCTGTCACTGATGGACATTTGGGTTGATTCCAAGTCTTTGCTATTGTGAATAGTGCCGCAATAAACATACATGTGCATGTGTCTTTATAGCAGCATGACTTATAATCCTTTGGGTATATACCCAGTAATGGGATGGCTGGGTCATATGGTATTTCTAGTTCTAGATCTTTGAGGAATCACCATACTGTTTTCCACAATGGTTGTACTAGTTTACAATCCCACCAACAGTGTAACTATTGTTGAGAACCTATTTCTCCACATCCTCTCCAGTACCTGTTGTTTCCTGACTTTTTAATGATTACCATTCTAACTGGTGTGAGATGGTATCTCAAAAATATTCAACATTCTTAAAGAAAAGAATTTTCAAGTCAGTGGGTTTTAAAGGCCGTGATAAGTTGTTTTGGTTAATATTATTTCTACTATGGGAAGCCACTAAAGTTTAAGCAAGAGTGTGATGCAATTTTATATACTCTTAAAAACCCTTATTTTGCTTATTGTTTTGAACAAATTCTGACTAGAATTAAGGCAGAGAGACAAGTTAGGAATTTTGTCTGTTTCTTTCCCATCATAATCCAGACAAGATAAGATGGTGTTTTTAACAAAGTAGTAATAGAATTTCTTTAATTACTTTTGTGGGTACGTAGTAGCTATAGATATACTTATGGGGTACATGAGAGGTTTTGATACAGCCATGCAATGTGAAATAAACACATCATGGAGAATGGGGTGTCTATCTCCTCAAGCATTTATCCTTTGAATTGCAAACAATCCAATTACACTCTTGTAGTTATTTAAAAATGTACAATTAAGTTATTATTGACTATAGTCACACTGTGGTACTATCAAATAGTAGGTCTTATTCATTTTCCTAACTAGTTTTTGTATCCATTAACCATCCCTACTTCCCCCTCAACCTCCCACTCAAGTAGTAATAGTATAATTTTAAAGAAATGTTTAGATTTTTTAGTTTCTTAGAGGTGCAGTCTACAGAATGTGTAAATAGAATGGGCTTGAATATCAGGAAAGAGAGGAATCAAAGATATTTCTTGGTTCTGGGCCTGAACAAGTAGGTACTATTTATTGAAATGGGGAAACCTAGGAAGAAGCAGATTGGGTCGGAATAGTATATATATATATGCACACACACACAACACACAAACACATATATAAGCTGGAAATCAGTATTTGGGATCCTATTTGAAATAGTCAGTGGTTGAATATCGATGTTAAAACTATAGCACTTGATAAAATTACTTAGACAAAACTATACATTGAAAACAAAAGAAAACTGAAGAAAGCTCATTTGAATTCAACATTTGAATAGCAGGAGATATAGAAGAATAAAACATTACCAGAGCCTAGAGAACAAACACGCTTCTATAATGAGAGAATGTTCAGTTGTATCTAAAGAGGATAAATGAGAAGAAAATGGTTTCACCACTGACTTTGGCAAATGTACATTATTGATAATCTTGCAAAGATTAGTCTCTTAGGAGTGGTGTGGGTGAAAACCTAGTTGAGAATAAGCAGTGATTTAAAGAAAAAAATACAAAATTATTCTAGGATTTTTGCTACGAAGAGGAGTAGTATAGTTAGAGTGTATTTGAAATATGGACTGTGCTCATAAAATTTTTTAGCAGGAAAAAACATATGTGACAGAGAGAAAGGAGTAAAGGTAATTATAAATGAGTAACACTCAATTCTTTACAGTAACTTGGAGGATTCTTTTAAAATTTCCTTTGTGTATATAAATATGTTTTGAGTTTTAGATTGTCACTGCCAGAAATACAGGATTTCTTAAGAGGCTGGCAATTCAATTCATCATTCATAAATCAATGATCTCTGATTGATAGCCATATGAATTTGTCTGTGGCATTTTTAATACTAACATCACACAAACCTACAATAACAAAAAATAACAGTTCTTAAACATGACAGCGTAATGTCGATTACAGTATTGTAAGAAATCAACACTAACTTTGCTTGTTTAGGAACTGTATAAATTAGTAAAAATAAAAATATCAATCCTTTTATTAAAAATCTTTAAAAATGTGTTAATAAAAAATTACTGCTCAATTTCTAAAATATCTTCAGGGTTAAAAATATAAATATGCAGACATATACATATATGTACACTTAGTTTTGAGTTCTATTATTTCAAATAATATGCTTACTAATAAACTACTAGGTTAATCTTGAATATGAAAATTTACATTTAAATATAGCAGCCTGTTAAGGCAAATGTGACAGAGAGACAAGCTAGAAATGTTTTCATCTGCCAGAAACTTGAGGTTTCAGAGAAAATTAAGAGATAAATATTCTTAAACATCAAATTTTTTGATTCTGACTCAAATCCCTTTCTCTTGAGGGTAAATTCCAGGCTTAGTGAAATTCTGACACTAGGGATCTGTGTTCAAAGTGCTGTGTATACATGTAAATATCTTGAATAATGTGAGGATTATTAGAAATTCTTATGTTGTAGTAATGCCTTTGAAACTTGTAATATCCTCTAAAAATCTATACAAAAGGCCCTCTGCCTTTGACCAAGCATACACGCATATTCAGAATACTTTTCTGCAGTTTCACTCTAAAGTAATGGATCTGGTTGTATCAAGCAGCTAACACTTTGTTGGCTGAAACAGAAATTTCTCTTGCCGTTTTAAATTAAATCAAAGCATTTTTTTTTTTTTTTTTTTGTCAAACTGAGCACTAATTTTAACTTCATTTTTATTAATTCAGTAGCTCATTTGATACAAAATTTTCATGAAACCTTATTGTTTTACTCTTTTAGTATTCTTCACATTATGCTGATGTGTACCTATATTTCATTTATGGAGATATAGGTTGCTTAAAAGTATATATAGTAGGGAAATACTGCCTCCTCTTTTTCCATTTCTTATGCAAAGTAATCCTTTTCTAGAAATATATACTCTTGTAATTTATATGATTCAGTGATTCATGCTTTTGTGTTTATTATAAAGAAATGGCACTTTCTAAATAATGGTAATCACAAAGTAAAAAAAAAAAAAAAAGGTGAATTGAAGCAGGCTGTTTTTGACATGAATGGGCAGAGTACAAAGTCAGAGCAAAAATCCAATGAAAGCAGACCAAAGGGTTAATGTAAGTAGAATGAACTAATTAAGAGACACTAAAGAATGGCATTTTGAATCGCAGCATGTTTAAATAATAAAACAATTATAAGGAGTGAACAGCATTGAAGAGACTTCTAATAATGGCTGAAGGAAGCCCTATCAATTAAACATAAAAGTAAAATTAAAAGAAAAACCACAAGAATAGTTCAAAGGGAAATAGAATTTATAAAATCGAGACGGGAGAGAAAATTATTAAGAATGACTTTGACAAGTAGCATACTATGCACCTTTGTCATATTGTGAAATATTCACCTTGTTAATCCAATTTTGTGAAATAACAGAAATGCTTTTAATTTTGCCTCACCTTCTTAATTACAATAATAAAAGTAAAAGTGCTTTCATGAGGAAAAAATTAAGAGCAATTAGGCAACACTTGGTGTTAATAAAATTCTAATTAATGGAATGCTATAATAATCACTGTGGTTGTAATAAATTACTTATCACAAAGGGGAAAATGACTCATTATTTCAACTTTCTGCAATTCAAATGTACAGTTTATATTAAGTGAAAGACTTTTGCTGTTAGCTACCATGGGATTGCTTTGCAAATGCAAACTAATTCAAAATCTATTATAAAAGTATATAAAAAAATGAGTAAATTATTATTGAATTAACAAAACAGAAAACAACACCAGAATTCTGAAATAAAAAATAGGTTCAAAAACCTTTGTTTCAATAATCTGAAGATGCTAATGTCTGTGTATTGTGTTTGTCACAGATAACAATTTTTGGTTACTGGATGCTCTGATCTATTATCCTTATTCTAAAAAGTGCCAGTGGATTTTGTAAGCAAATGAGGTATTTGTTTATTATGGATCCATATTCAATGTATTTGTGAAATATCATTTCTTCATCTATCACCTTTTAACTTTCACTCTGCCTCAGAAAAAGAAAATAAAATTATTAGAAATACATAGTATTTACTGTCTGGGACATACTGAAAGTACAACTATCCGTGATGTATTTTGCATCCTGTAATTTTTGCATTCTCAGCAGATTGGAAAGGGAGTTTTCTTTACTTCTATTCTGACTGATACATATTTTGAAAAATATGTTTATTTTCTTTCTTCCTCCTTATTTAAACATTTTCTTCCGACAATAACCCCATATCTTTGGAACAACATGACCTATTGCTCATATTTACCAGGCTAAAACTACAAACATAACGCTTGCATTATTGTTTTTCCACTCTGGTTGATTTTAGTTTCTTTGCCTATTTCTTTAAATATCAATTTAACCAATTTTACTTAATTTTCAACATTGATTAGACTCCCTATGGACAGTCATTTATGTATTTGTTGATGAAAAGAGTCAAATTCTGTAAAATATTTGAAGAAATTTACTCTGAGCCAAATATGAGTGACCAAGGCCCATGACACAGCCCTCAGGAGGTCCTGAGAACATGTGCCCTAGGTGGTCGGGGTACAGCTTGGTTTTGTATATTTTAGGGAGGCATAAGACATTAATCAAATACATTTAAGAAATACTTTGGTTTGGTTTAGAAAGGCATGACAACTGAAAGCAGGGGCTTCCAGGCTATAGGTAAATTTAAACATTTTCTTGTTGACAATTGGTTGAGTTTATCTGAAGAACCGAGATCAATAGAAAGGAAATGTTCAGGTTAAGATAAAGGATTGTGGAGACCAAGTTTTATTGTTCAGAGGAAGCTCTCAGATAGCAGAGTTTAGAGAAAGCAGGTTGTAAAATGTTTCTTATTGGACCTAAAAGGGTGCCTAGGTCTTAGTTGATTATCTCCTGGATCTGGAAAGGAAGGAAGGAAAACAAAGGGGAAAGGGGATTCTCTATAAATTGTGGATTTTTCCCACAAGATAATTTGCAGGGCAATTTCAAGGTATGGCAAGGAAATATATTTTGGAGTGAAATGTTTTGATTTTTTTTCCTTGTCTCATAATATTATGCCAGAGTCAGATTGGAAAGTAAGTCACAATATACAGGGTCAAATAAAACCCATCTGATGAGAATTTATGGTTTATAGGGCATGACTCCCTAGACCCCTTAAATACGAATTTGGGCAACATTAAGAAAAAAAGCAAAAAACAAAAAACAGAGCTTAGTCTTCATATTCATGAACAGTGAGATACAGAAATGCTGTATGCAATACAAAGAGAAGGTATTTTATCTGCCCGTGAAAGTGAAGCAAGAATTGAGAAAGGTAACTGGTTACTTTATAAAAAGAAAAAAATCACAATAATGTTGACTACCACTCAACTCAATATCAGCTTTTCACTTGCTGGTGAATAACAACTACAAAAACTGAGAGGAAATTATTCATGAGCAATGAGAATTCAATTAACTGATTAATGGAATGCCTTTATTCGAATATTTTGGTTTGGCACTAAAGACACTTCAGGCTTCACTAACCCTTTATAAAAGCAATAGCAAAATCTCTCTGATTCATACAACTCCTTAATCTGTTCACTGCTTCTCTAAAAGATTATGTATTTTGTTAACCATTGTTCTCAAGCTATTTTCTTCTTTATTGTTGTTTTTAATGTTTGAAAATTATACATTTCCATCACGGCAGAAAGTAATTGCCTTGGATAATGCTGTCAATTATTTCTTGCCATGTCCAGTTCTCTCGTTTTTTATATTTGTATAGATTTATGCAGTACAAGTGCAATTTTGTTACATGGGTATATTGCACAGCAGTGACGCCTGAGCTTTTGGTGTCTCCATCATGGAATAATGTACATTGCATCTATTAAGTGATTTTTCACCCCTAAACCACCTCTCACCCTCCCACCATTCTAAGGATCAAGTTTCTATCATTCCACGCTCTATTCATGTGCACACACTGTTTAGCTCCCATCACTTCTTTTTATGGAAATCCCACAGTCTTAAGCCCCTGTTGCTTATGTTAAAGAAAAGGGGTCCCGATCCAGGCCCCAAGAGAGGGTTTTTGGATTTCCTGCAAGAAAGAATTCAGGGAGAGTCCATAGAGTGAAGTAAAAGCAAGTTTATTAGGAAAGTGAAAGAATAATGAATGGCTACTCTACAGACAGAGCAGCTCTGAGGGCTAATGGTTGCCCATTTTTATGGTTTCTTTTTAAAATTATATTTTAAACAAGTTTTGGATTATTCGTATCTCCCCTTTTAGACCATATAGGGTAACTTCTTGACATTGCCATGGAATTTGTAAACTGTCATGGCCACGGTGGGAGTGTAGCAGAGGATGACCAGAGGTAACTCTCCTAGCCATCTCGTTTTTTTTTTTTTTAGTTTTAGCAGGCTTCTTTACTGCAATGCTTTATCAGCATGGTCTTTTTTTTTTTTTTTTTTTTTT